>NW_013669151.1:21257-27946 GCF_000517525.1 Limulus polyphemus
TTTACTAGGTGTCGGTATATATTCTTCTTTATTTTAACTAGGTCGTCGGTATATATCTTTCTTTATTTGTAACTAGGTGTCGGTATATATCTTTCTTTATTTTAACTAGGCGTCGGTATATATCTTTCTTTATTTGAACTAGGCGTCGGTATATATCTTTCTTTATTTTAACTAGGTGTCGGTATGTATCGTTCTTTATTTTAACTAGGTGTCGGTATGTATCTTTCTTTTATTCTAACTAGGTGTCGGTATGTATCGTTCTTTATTTTAACTAGGTGTCGGTATGTATCTTTCTTTTATTTTAACTAGGTGTCGGTATGTATCGTTCTTTATTTTAACTAGGTGTCGGTATGTATCGTTCTTTATTTTAACTTGGTGTCGGTGGGTATGTTTTTCTACTTTTACTAGTTACCCGCAAATATTTTTAATAGCTTCAGAATGCATATTTCTTCATATACATTTGATAAAATGCCTGAGTTAATGATAAATCAAAATATCAATAATTTGCTTTCTTATTATTCACCATCCAGAATTTCCAACTGCATGTGCATTATAGGTTGATTAGTCACTCCTGTAAACCGACCACTGAAACTTTAACTAAGTTCGTAAATGAATAACAAGAAAAAAGCATAATCAACAGTTTGTAGACTTTAACCGACAACATGAAACATAACACTTAGGTTTCCAAACGTGGTTAGATCAGAAACTCTACTCTGCTGTCATTGTATGGTTGCAATTCGTCTGTGGTACTTTCCACTATGAGTAATATAATGGTGAAAAGATACTATAATAAAGCAGTACCTAAAAAGTTTTAGTATTTCATAGATATTTAAAATGTTGCGATAATAACAAAATAATCAGATTTAATAGCAAAATGAACAAATTTAGCCAAATAGATTCAAGAAAACTACACTGAAGGAAAACGTAATAGGTAAATATAAACACATCGAAAACATATGTATATGAATAGTATTTCATAAATAACATAAACATATACGTGCACGTATATTAACGTTTTATATTCTTTCATTACAACGTTTTCAGTATCTCAGGGTAGTTTTAGAATGTATTTTAAGCTTGTTATCTAGCCAATACTCCCTTATATTACAAGTATGTGTGAATCTGTAGAAATGATTTCATTACAACGTTTTCAGTATCTCAGGGTAGTTTTAGAATGTATTTTAAGCTTGTTATCTAGCCAATACTCCCTTATATTACAAGTATGTGTGAATCTGTAGAAATGATTTCATTACAACGTTTTCAGTATCTCAGGGTAGTTTTAGAATGTATTTTAAGCATGTTATCTAGCCAATACTCCCTTGTATTACAAGTATGTGTGAATCTGTAGAAATGATTTCATTACAACGTTTTCAGTATCTCAGGGTAGTTTTAGAATGTATTTTAAGCATGTTATCTAACCAATACTCCCTTGTATTACAAGTATGTGTGTGAATCTGTAGAAATGATTTCATTACAACGTTTTCAGTATCTCAGGGTAGTTTTAGAATGTATTTTAAGCATGTTATCTAACCAATACTCCCTTGTATTACAAGTATGTGTGTGAATCTGTAGAAAGGATTTCATTACAACGTTTTCAGTATCTCAGGGTAGTTTTAGAATGTATTTTAAGCATGTTATCTAGCCAATACTCCCTTGTATTACAAGTATGTGTGTGAATCTGTAGAAATGATAAAATAGTGTATACGATATACAAGACGCTGCCAAACTTAAATATGCTATATTTAATCGAGTTGTACAAATCTTGAAGAGTCACAGATTTGTGAAATATGTATATTTCATCCACACATGTGTTGATTATAACTCCTGATGACAAATACTTGTGGTTAACGTTTCAAACCAAGAAATAAAATAAAACTAAAAATGTTACTTTCTGTACTCGTTCCATGAACATACGTTAGGGCTTGTTTGTAAGCTACACAATGGGCTATCTGTGCTCTGCCCACCACGGGTATCGAAACCCGGATTCTAGCGATGTAAGTCCGCAGACATACCGCTGTGCCACTGGGGGGCACGTTAGGGCAGTGAAAGGTCTATTCGAAAAGTTGAAGTCCGTAATAGGGCCGCAATCACATTCTAACTGTTGCACACTAAAAAGCCTAATATTAAACTTGATATGTCATTGTTGAAAGAATGAAACTAATACGATTTTCTCAATAAGAAATGTAAACAGAATATGTTTTTCATAGTCGTAATAAACTTTATGTATTTCATGTTTTAAGCTCTGGCAAACACTGATTTATATTTTTCAAACATTATTCAGGTTAAAACATGTTTTTATATGTAAATATAAAACATTCCAGCAAAATGATGCGTCGCTGATACTCAATAACGTAATTATATTCTTAGGACTGACGTGTAGGTAATCTACTCATATAATTGAAACTAAATGCAAGGCTGTTTATACACTAATGACATGGGTTCATAGTCGATTGAATACATTTAATCCTCTCTTAGAAGAAGGCAAAACACGTGAGAAATGATACTTTTAACGATTCAAGGCAAGAATACGAAATATATGGGCTACTTTGTGTTCCTCGAGAGAAAATAAATTATTTCAAACGTTAACGGGAAATCACATCAAGTCCTTAAAGTTTAAACTTAAAGACAGTCAAAGTGACTTCCAGGAACGAGAACTGAGATTGGCTACTAGAGTTTTCTTACGTCATAAAAACGTTTTCAAAATGGATGATACACTCACTTTCAGACAAAGAAGAAAATAAAGAGGTTCTTGAAATTCCCTTGTTTAAAAGACGTGTTATAAAGTTGACTTTATTTGTTATATTAAACTCTTACTTAACGAGATAAAAAAGCTGATTTTTCATTAGATTTTCATAAGACAGATACCTCAAAAAACAAAAACAAATTTACCTGTATTTTTTAAATTGTTTCTGCGGGTACAAATAAGCTAAATAGTATGTTTTCCAGAATTGTAAATCGTTCCAACAATGGACATTTTATCTCCCCATTCTCCAAAACAGATCTTTCTTTCTAGTAGCTGTGGTATTTGTTGCTTGCGATGTGTGTTTTATCAACATTATCTACATTTTATTAAAGCTATAGCAAAGGTTAAAAACTGGTAAAAAATGTTTGGTATTGTTACGTATCTGATCGTTTGTTAATTTTCCGTAGAAATTCTTTCCGAGAAACTTAAGCCGATACAAGCCCTTTCTTAAATAAAACTAGTTTATTCTTTCTCAATTCAACTTTGCAATAAACTTAATTTCCACAGTCACTTTAACTTCAACACACGCTATAATTCACAATGATTTACACACTTTACTTACGGCTTGACTCCATTATCTCCCTATATCTTCAATCTCTCTGTCTGCTATTCCAGTTCCGATTAATCGTCTCGCTTTATCTGGCGCGCTTATATACAGGAATAGAGAACGTCTAGCAAATACTGGATTATTCGCGATGTTCCACGATCCTTCTAGAAACTCATCACGTGTTACCAGCGTCACGTGATTTCCGCTGTAGTAACAGTATTTTTAAATTAGAGAGTATTGAAAATTTTAGAGAAACGACATTAATAGGAATGTATAAACCTTCCTGAAAAGTAATTACTTGCGTGTATTGGTTCATAAATACTAAGGTCAACTACTCGAGTAGTAATTCTATATTAGAGTAAGGGGGACGAAACAAAGTACGTAATATAAAACACCTTGACAAGCACTAATGCAGCTATACAGCTCAACGAATTATTTATTACAGTAAAGGAGAGAAAACAAAGGAAGTAATCTATAACAACTTTATAAGTATTACGCAGCTATACCGAGATCAACGAATGCTTTACTATATTAACTGAGCATATAACCTAAAACGCCTGTATAACTTCTAATGCAACCATACAAACCTCAACCAGGAAGTAAAAAGTTATCTATTATAGCTTTTTCTTTTTGCATTTTGCTTATGAAGTCTTTTATCAATTAATATTTTCATATAAACATCCCAAAATGATTTATGATCAGAATATAAAAGAGTACAAAATAACTAGATCACTGTAATATATATATATACCTTTAGTTTAAAAAACCTAACAAGTACTTAATACATTATTTAACGGGTGATGGCTGGTATATGGAGGTTGAACAGTGGTAGAAATATTTTAAATGGTATGACATTTGAGCAATGGCACAACAATTTTATATGGTATGACATTTGAGCAATGGCACAACAATTTTATACGGTATGACATTTGAGCAATGGCACAACAATTTTATATGGTATGACATTTGAGCAATGGCACAACAATTTTATATGGTATGACATTTGAGCAATGGCACAACAATTTTATATGGTATAACATTTGAGCAATGGCACAACAATTTTATATGGTATGACATTTGAGCAATGGCACAACAATTTTATATGGTATGACATTTGAGCAATGGCACAACAATTTTATATGGTATGTTTTGCAGGGAAACTAAGATGTTTAAAAGTTTGTAGAACTATTTTTCATGGTATGTTTTTATAAAAAAGAGAAAGTTTTGGTTAGTTTGCATGTGCTATAGCCTGTAGTTACTGACGTACTGAAACATGGTTCAAAAACATTTTCACATATTATACAGTTCAGTTTAACTTATATCTGTACCTAGATTTTAATTTAACTTATATCTGTACCTAGATTTTTAGTTTAACTTATATCTGTACCTAGATTTTAGTTTAACTTATATCTATACCTAGATTTTTAGTTTAACTTATATCTGTACCTAGATTTTATTTAATTTATATCTGTACCTATGTTTTAGTTTAATTTATATCTGCACATAGGTTTTAGTTTAATTTATATCTGCACATAGGTTTTAGTTTAATTTATATCTGCACATAGGTTTTAGTTTAATTTATATCTGCACATAGGTTTTAGTTTAATTTATATCTGTACCTAGATTTTCATTTTGTTTTTATTGGTAATATGTGTTTTGTACATGTTTATAACTTTCAATATAAATGTTTAGTTATAAAGTCTAGAAGTTTTTTCGTTTCAGTTCTTAAATTACATGTTAGCTTGCGCCGTTTTCCCTTCTGTCGGTTTCATGTAGTGTCTAAGTCTGTTATTAGACTGGCGCCAAGTACTTAAGTATTCGTCATTGTGTAACACGTTTCTACCAATCTGATTTCCATGCGGACAAACACGCTGATCTTGGTGGTCCGACAAGGTTGAACACGTGTGATTTTAGAAAAAAACGTACTTTTTATGTCATATTTCGAGAAACTTTGTCCAGGATGGTGATCTGGCCTGTACCACAGACTCGGATCAAGAGATTTGAAACAGGAATCTCTTATCGGATTTAAATCAGTCAAGGCGGAAGACACGTCCACACAACGAGACATGTAGTAGTATCGTTGTATAATTATTCACATGTGCACTGCAATATACGGTGTTGCTTCACAAACTGTAATTACTTTGAGCTTCACACAGAGTTTCGTGGAATAGAGAGATCCTGACTAATAAAGTTTTTTCTAAACAATTATAAAAGTCAAATACGAACCGCTAATATTTACTCTACTTTATTTACAATTTCTTACATTTCTCCCAGCCTGTATCTTATTATTTATTCATCTATTTATGGCTCAGATTTTATCATTCAGTCTTTTTTAATGTCTCGTTTCAGCGATATTTTCGTTAAGAAAACGAAATAAAAACGAAAAATATTGAGTTTGCGTTAACGAAATATAAAATTAAAACGAAAAGGTATTACATAAACGAAACTAAAACTAAATGTTTCTTTAAAACTATCACGACCGAAAATTAAAAAACTCAAAATGGCAACAGTAGTTGATTCAAGGTTTTGTTCACTTGGAAAAGTTTCAACTTTCAACTAATTTTCTCTCAAATTCAATTGTTTAAATTTTCTTATGGTACTGGAAAGAGCAATAAGGGTCAGTCTGTGAATGTTACTGAGTTTACTAGGCATAACTGTCAGCACAGAGTAAGCCTTTTTGTCACATACTCACAATCATAATGGAGACTAATTACTATACATAAGTTATTTTTCCAAATCGTTTTGTAAGTTTAATATTTTAAGTTTAAATATTTATCATTGCTGTCTGATCCCTAGTTACTGTAATCAGCGATGTGGTTATGGTCTGGACTATGGAATATAGCTAACTGTTACATTTGTAAGTTTTCATTTTTTGAAAGAAAGGGACTAGTTAGTAGTAATTATACACTTAAAAGAAGTACTCTATAAAGAAGTGATTTTTATTGAAAACTCAAAACGGAATGGAAACTAAAACTAACGTCAAATACTCAAAACTAAAATGGAAAATATTATAGACTAAGAGAAACGAATTTAAAACTAAAAGTGTAACGCCAAAACTAAAACTATTATTAACAAGTAGAACGAAATAGAAACTAAAACTAAAAATATGGAAACACTAAAACTGAAACTATTACTAACAAAAAAAATTAATTGATACTAAAACTAAAAATATGTAAACATCAAAACTGAAACTACTTTATCTTACGTAACTTTTCTAGAGGGACGATTTCTCTCATGATCTTTCTTTCTTCGCATTGATTGCACTTTATCTTATGTAACTTTTCTAGGGGGACGATTTCTCTCATGATCTTACTTTCTTCGCATTGATTGCACTTTATCTTATGTAACTTTTCTAGGGGGACGATTTCTCTCATGATCTTACTTTCTTCGCATTGATTG
>NW_013669151.1:28166-55919 GCF_000517525.1 Limulus polyphemus
CTTCGCATTGATTGCACTTTATCTTATGTAACTTTTCTTCTTTCTTGTGTTTTTCAGTTCCTATATGTATTAGTATTTTTGTTCTATCTAGGTCTCTGTATATTTTAATTATACATTTTTATGAGATTACTTCACTTTGGTTCCTCTAGCGTTGCTTTATTTGTAACTCAGCCACTATTGCACTAACATTTATTTTCTTACACTTGCCATGTTTTTAAAGCTCCCAAATCGTATTATTCTTTAAAATATGTATGTGAAGCGTCACTACTTGTTAAAGGTTTTAACAATAAATATTCATGGAGTGTAACTAGAAAAAAGCGTTTTAACATTATATTTTCCAGGAGTGTCAATAAGGGTTTTAGAATTACATTTTCATGGAATGTCAATAAGAAAGCAGTTTAACATTCTACCTTCATAGAAAGTCAATAAGAAAGCAGTTTAACATTCTACCTTCATAGAAAGTCAATAAGAAAGCGGTTTAACATTCTACCTTCATAGAAAGTCAATAAGAAAGCAGTTTAACATTCTACCTTCATAGAAAGTCAATAAGAAAGCAGTTTAACATTCTACCTTCATAGAAAGTCAATAAGAAAGGAGGTTTTAACATTCTATCTTCGTAAAGTGTCACTGGAAAGTATTTTAACATTCTATCATCATAGTCACTAAAAAGGGTTTTTTAACATTCTTTATTCATAGTCACTAAAATGGGAGTTTTAACATTCTATCTTCATAGTCACTAAAAAGTGTTTTAACATTCTATCTTAGTAAAGTGTTTTAACATTCTATCTTCGTAAAGTGTCACTGAAAGTGTTTTAACATTCTATCTTCGTAAAGTGTCACTGAAAGTGTTTTAACATTCTATCTTCGTAGAGTGTCACTGAAGGATTTTAACATTCTATCTTCGTAAAGTGTCACTAAAGGATTTTAACATTCTATCTTCGTAAAGTGTCACTAAAGGGTTTTAACATTCTATCTTCGTAGAGTGTCACTGAAGGATTTTAACATTCTTTCTTAGTAAAGTGTCACTGAAAGTGTTTTAACATTCTATCTTCGTAAAGTGTCACTGAAAGTGTTTTCACATTCTATCTTCGTAAAGTGTCACTGAAAGTGTTTTAACATTCTATCTTCGTAAAGTGTCACTGAAAGTGTTTTAACATACTATCTTCGTAAAGTGTCACTGAAAGTGTTTTAACATTCTATCTTCGTAAAGTGTCACTAAAGGGTTTTAACATTCTTTCTTCGTAAAGTTTCACTGAAAGTGTTTTAACATTCTATCTTCGTAAAGTGTCACTAAAGGGTTTTAACATTCTTTCTTCGTAAAGTGTCACTAAAGGGTTTTAACATTCTATCTTCGTAAAGTGTCACTAAAGGGTTTTAACATTCTATCCTCAGTATCATCACCGAATATAAATCGATAATTTTCTATATTTTTACTTGAAAATGATTTTTTTTTGTTATTCTTTGTAGAATTTAGAGTTAAACTACTCGAAGGCTAGCTGCGCTAGCCATCCCTAATTTTGAAATAACAGAAGAAAGACAGACAACATCACAAACCGCCGACGTTTTGGCTATCCCAACAGTAGGGTTTGACAGTCACTCTTATAACGTACTCATGTCTCCAAGTACGGAGTGCTATTTTTTCAGTTGTAACGGGGCGCGAATTGTGGAACCTCGGACCCATAGTCCAGCATGCTGACCACTAGGCTGCGTGTTTTATTCCGCACATATTAATAAACAAGGTTTTCAGAAATGTTTATATGGTGTTTAGGATTAATCTAATACGGATGTAATTCTAGGTAACAGCATGGACCCAAAATAGGGGTTTGTAGTTTGAGTAACTAATGTCTACAGTATCTCCAGCCTTGTTTCTTTACGTTTTTACGACCCCTATAGGCAGGTTTTTAAATTCCCAATTTTGTATTTATCTTTTTTACAAAAGACACGTGACTTGCGACGGAAAATAAGTAGACACTGTGATTAAATTTACAAATCATCCAAACTAATGTTGTCTGCTATGTGTAGCAATGTGTATGAGTGCGCGATAAAATAGCGTTACGTGTCCCAGTTAATTACGTCAAAGTGTGTTTCATTAACCCTGACTGTTTCTTCATAACATTATATAGATAAGTAATAAAGTACAGGACCAATCCAGATAACAAGTTTGTACCTGTGCTGTCTGGAATTTTACTTTAAGAAATACTGAGATGAGTAAACTTTCTGGTGAACTTGTTCGTGAATACAAGTCCATATAGAATTTGGTTCACGTTCGATCACAACGAGATAAACCTGGAAATACAAATAAGTGATTTATACCAGTTACTGATCTGTTTTTATTGTGTGAATTATTCACAGTGTTAAAACTAAGGTTATCATTTTCATGAGTGACGTTTGTTCTGTTTGTAAATGGAAAAATATTACGGCTGAAGATGTCTACTATTCAGTGCAATCTGTATCACCTAACGTTACCATAACAACATGTAATTAATTTAATTCATTTGTAATATATATATATATATATATCTTTTTATCCATGAAAACATTACTCGCATTTTTTATGATTCTGTCTTATACATCATTCACTCTATTTAAATTATTACAGTAAGATGTATTCTGATATGTTTCGTTCTTTCGTTTTATTGTACTAAAATTTAAATTTTACTTGTAACAGCTTTCAACAGCTCGTGTTATTATTCTAAAGTTAAGTTGTATTTGTAGTAGGTTTCAACTATTCGTGTTATTATTCTAAAGTTAAGTTGTATTTGTAACAAGTTTCAACAGCTCGTGCTATGATACTAAAGTTAAGTTGTATTTGTAACAGGTTTCAACTATTCGTGTTATTATGCTAAAGTTAAATTGTATTTATAACAAGTTTCAACTATTCATGTTATTATGCTAAAGTTAAGTTGTATTTGTAGCAAGTTTCAACTATTCGTGTTATTATGCTAAAGTTAAGTTGTATTTGTAATAGGTTTCAACTATTCGTGTTATTATGCTAAAGTTAAGTTGTATTTGTAACAGCTTTCAACTATTCATGGTATTATGCTAAAGTTAAATTGTATTTGTAGCAAGTTTCAACTATTCGTGTTATTATGCTAAAGTTAAGTTGTATTTGTAACAGGTTTCAACTATTCATGTTATTATGCTAAAGTTAAATTGTATTTGTAGCAAGTTTCAACTATTCGTGTTATTATGCTAAAGTTAAGTTGTATTTGTAACAGGTTTCAACTATTCATGTTATTATGCTAAAGTTAAATTGGATTTGTAATAAGTTTCAACTATTCGTGTTATTATGCTAAAGTTAAGTTGTATTTGTAACAGGTTTCAACTATTCATGTTATTATGCTAAAGTTAAATTGGATTTGTAATAGGTTTCAACTATTCGTGTTATTATGCTAAAGTTAAGTTGTATTTGTAACAGGTTTCAACTATTCATGTTATTATGCTAAAGTTAAATTGTATTTGTAACAAGTTTCAACTATTCATGTTATTATGCTAAAGTTAAGTTGTATTTGTAACAGGTTTCAACTATTCATGTTATTATGCTAAAGTTAATTGTATTTGTAACAAGTTTCAACTATTCATGTTATTATGCTAAAGTTAAAGTTGTATTTGTAACAAGTTTCAACTATTCATGTTATTATGCTAAAGTTAAGTTGTATTTGTAACAGGTTTCAACTATTCGTGTTATTTGCTAAAGTTAACTTGTATTTGTAATAGGTTTCAATTATTCATGTTATTAAGTTACAGTTAAGTTGTATTTGTAACAGGTTTCAACTATTCATGCTATTATGCTAAAGTTAAGCTGTAGTTTTAACAGTTTCAATCAGGCTAAATTTCAAGCTTTACTGCTGACAATTTCAAATTTTCGTGTTATTATATTAAAAGGTAAACTGTATTAGTGACAGGTTTACTATGTTCGTGATATTGCATTAATCGTTAAGTTGTACCTGTGAAAGGTGCGTAAACATTACCCTAAAAAATTGAAACTTTATTTAAAAATACTAAAAATGTTTCTCTTTTGTACGCTGGACACGGATTCAAAAACATTTAAAATAATCATAACTGGTGCTTTTATTTTACACAAAACTTGTCTTGTATCTCATTCTTCCATACAAATCAATAAAAACTATGGCATTTTGATATTTGACTTTTAAACTAATCGTACACACATTAATATTACATTCACACGTGTTGATGCGTAAATTTTGCTTGAATGATGTGTTCACAAAGTCTGAAATCGTCACAACTTGCTATAAAAACTACCGAAACCGGATTTCTTTCAGCTTTTTTTTTTTTTTTCGTGAGTTGTAACCCTTTGAAGACGTATTTCTACTTCTGCCCTTGCACCAACAGTCGTCTGTTCACCTTGGACAAGTTGTCTTTCATCCTGGGAAGAAAGTTGCTAATTTTTTCATTTTTTATGACAGAAAAAATGAACATTGGTCAATACGCTCCGTCAAACCAGCACCATTTTATTACACACTCGAACGTCATTGGTTTTCTAAGCACAAATGGTAGTTTATACCAACTTTCTCCATGACCAGAAACACGAATACCTACTGTTATATATAGCCCTGTTTGAAGACATACGTTAATGTACAGTTAAGTTTTATTGTAAGTTCTAGGTCTGATTATAACGCCTGATGTGCTTTATATTCATGAAAGAATCAACATTTGGTCCACTATTATTTTTAGATATCATTATTTTGTAAATTGGTTCACCTAATGCTTACAGAATATGAATGTTTTTATGAGTCACCAAACAATGTCTTTATAAAATTAAGCTTGTACCAGAAAAGAAAAACAACAACAAAAAACGTGGATATTCTGTTAATGTGGCAACAAGATGAAATACTATAATTCTAAAAAAAAAAAACTGCGTATAAACCTACATCAAGTTACAGACGCAAATTTCGTATTTATTTTATTACCGACTCACTGAGCTCTGTGGCAATACGTACTGGCGGAATATGATCTGCACGCATGCGTGTATGAAAAAACATTTTGGAAACCAGAATTTTTCCCAGACACATTTCTAGTAACACATATCTACTTGGGTACATCGATAATGTAGTCCTTGACTAGTACAAGCTAAACTGGTTCATTCTCAAAATATCAAAAAATTATCAAGGATTTGGATCTTTTCTCAGAAATAGGATGGAAAGGCCTTGCCTTCTCGAGAACCAATCAGAAGCAAGATTATTGGCACACCCATAATGACGTTAGGAATGTAAACGTACCGGTCATGTGCTTGTAACACTGCTTTTAAGAGCAAGTTTCACCAGTCTTACTCATAATTATCTGCGAATATCGGTTGTCCAAGTAATCGAAATTGTGAATCCAAAATGTTGACTGAAAAGAAAAAAGCGGTAAGTCTTGAGTTTTGTTTTACTAGTGTGTTTACGTTAAGTACTTTCACGTATGTTTCTATTGGCTCTCTAGGTTTGTTCGCCAGCTCTGCTTGTACGTGATGAATTTTTAGAGAACTTAATCGAAATTTTGCTTCTCTATCTAAATTTTTAAACACATTATACCGGAGAGCGCTTCTCTCGTATTGTAAAATTTCAGTGCGTATATTCTATAAGCTCTGGAGCTTATTTTAATAGATTATTATAGAGTAATTAACTGGTATCATTTAATGGCTAAGTAAAAATCGAAACAAGAAGCTAATACTTTAGTAAATATAATTTAGTTGTGAAGGTATCAGATCGAACGGCAGAAAAGGTGGAGACGTGGCTGATCGTATTCGAGCCACAGAATACAGACACACTTGTCTGGAGTCATAATTCGTTCATTATTGTTTCACGTACTGAGAAGCGCTTATTTCCGTGTGTCATCGCACAAATCTGACCTATCAGCGAACAGTAGAATTGGAACAAATTTATACGTTACATAGTTTGTATCTTTTACAAAATTCCAATTTTTAATATAATTTCAAGATTTCTGTGTTAAGAAACAACATTACATAGTTTGTTAAGAAACAAGTAAAATAGTATACATTATTGTCATTCCTTAAGTTTGAGCTTATTTTAATCAATAACTAAATCCTTGGCCGTATATTAGATAGATCATAATAACCTTTCTTCATATTTGTAATCAAGTTTGACTTATCTTTTGCCAAATATCAGTCGTATTCTATTCCATGATTTCACTTACTGTAAATTGTTATAGTAAACCATGACTAATATTTTACATAAAGTTCGGACTGTTGTACGAGAGCCAATTTATCATAGAATGGTCATTTTACGTTTCTTTCTGATGTTGAATTTGGAAAAGCAAGTTCGCGATTTATTTTCCTACTTGCGTTTTCTATTGTGAAGCACGTGGCAATTATAAATATTCTAAAAACTCTGGAAGCTTTTATTTAGCACGATTAGCCAGTTTTTGTAGCTCTTGGAATGAAAGAGTTTATTACGTCATCATTCTTGACCTGGCTTTTTGCCAGGAACTCGCCTCCATAGTCAACCAATCGCCACACTGAACAGTCCAACAAAAAACAAAAACTAATTGATATGTCCTTCTATAGAAATAATTAGAGACTTGGAAGGTTTTTCTGTTACTTCTTTTTTCTACATAACTTTAACATCTTAGGTTACCTTAGACTACTTGATATGTCCTTCTATAGAAATAATTAGGGACTTGGAAGGTTTTTCTGTTACTTCTTTTTTCTACATAACTTTAACATCTTAGGTTACCTTAGACTACTTGATATGTCCTTCTATAGAAATAATTAGGGACTTGGAAATAATCTTTCAGTATATGTTTGTTTCTTTTTTCTCTTATGATACACCAGTGAATGTCTGAGGTCACCTTTAAGTTCTATTCCTTTCCTTTATAATACATTAATGTTTGAGGTCACCTTCAGATTCTATTTTTCCTCCCTACAATAATGTTAATCTTTCAGGTCACCTTCGTGTCCTATTTTCTCCCTGTACTATAACGTTAATATTTAAGTTCAATGAGTGTGTAAAGTGAATAATGAAGTAATTAGATATTGGAGTTTTAAAATAGTGCAGATAAAAGTATTAGCACGTAAATCACGAAATGTTTATTTTAAAACATGCATAGATTTGGCTTCTTGAGTACTACGTTATATTCGCGATGTCCAGCTGGTTAGGTCTACGACGCGCCATGTTATCTCGAAACCCAAATGCTACACTAGACGAACTTCCGCGAAGGCGTCTGGTTTTCTAGGGTACAAAGGAAAAATCTTGTTAGCCTTCGTCTTCCCCTCTGTTATCTCTCTACTTAGCTACATTTTAAGATTCTGAAAATACTAATGCAAATTGACATCCAAAAAACCATCCAATAGACATGGTCAAAATTCTGGGCGACCCTTGACATTAAATCTAACAGTCCAAACGTGTGAACTAAAACTTACACAGATTTCTAATTCACTTTGCTTACTTAACGAGCCCCACCAGTGGCACAGCGGCATGTCTACGGACTTACAACACTAGAAACCGAGTTTCGATATCCGTGGTGGGACAAACAACTGTTACAATGAACTTCCAGCAGCTCGAGATTTGGCTCTCCACATGTTGAAATATTGTATGGGTACAAATGTTCAATTACAACACGTGTTATTTTACCCGACAATCTGTTATTTTTTCTGGGTCTTAATAATGAAATATTTTCATGGCAAAGTTCACCGGAAATGTGAGGTAAAAATCTTTTATTCGAAGTCTTCTTGATGTATTTGTAACATCTTAAAGTAAATACTATTTTCATCAGTATCTTTGACGTAATCCATGACGACGACGAAGCGTAGGTGGATAGATCCTTTTGACGTAGTTTTTTCTCTACGTGCTACCAAACACGTGCATGGATGGCTATTTTTAGAAACACCGATCGATGTGGGTTCTTCTCTGTTTATAAACAACAGATACAAGTAAATAAAGGTTTCCTCTTCTTAATCTCTGTGGTCAACATTCTTATTAGTAATATTAATTAAAATGAAGTACTAATAAGTAAATCAATTCTATTAAGAAGAATTCTTGGCAGAAATTAATATTGATCACTTGACGAAAAATTCGTTTTCCTCCAAATGAAACCACTGAGTTCACATTCCATCCAGGTGTTCTTTTGTCATTGTTGTTATTTCTGAGTACACTTTTAGTGTTTTTAAGTATGTAGTTTACTGGTGCTGTAGATTAAATAACTCGTTTTCACACCTGTAGTTACACCTAATTTGGTCCCTTCACTCGCGCAGTAAGGTTTCTAAAGGTGTGGATTTCTTCTTTAGGGAGAACAACTACGATTATCGTAAACCTTTCTGTCACAATAATTTGTAAAGAAAAACGTTTGTTTCTGTTCACGAGTGTGTTGCGTATTCAATATTTACGCGAATACTGTGTGTATTATTGATAAACGTTAGTCGCAGAAAGTTGCACGTTTGTTTCAAGGATTTCTGATCTTATATGAAGAGTATCACATTAAGTTTCAATACTTTGTGACTGAGCCCGTAGTATATTGTATTTGAATATATTTTAACGATTTGGTTTATAGTGGTATCACCAAGCTTTTCAGGTTGCTAAGGGCTGAAAGTAAATTTTGGTCATAATCAGGGAATTCTAAAAGATGACCAAATATCGTGAATGACAAGCTGTGTAAATTAGAAGTTGTGTTTTTTTTTTCGTTAATAGATCAACGGAACCTTTCCGTTCCGCACACTGGCGTTGTTTGTTATGGTATTTATTGGTCAGGGACGCTTGTTATTAAAAACAAGCTTTTACCGTTCTATAATCATGAGTAACAGTTGTTCCTTACCTGCTCTCAGTTACATTTGCTTCATGTTATATGTTGAATAGCCAACATTTCAATGTGTAATATGAAACAGCGGCGTAGAAAGCAGGGGGGGGGGGGGATTTTCAACCTGTCCCAGTAAAAATGCACCACAATTAGGAAAATCAATGTTAACTGATGTATCTAGGTGTATAAGGTATATTCACTTTGGCATTTAATTAAAAAGAAGGACATATCGTCTGAAGTATTGTAATTGATAATCCTAACTAGTTGTCTCTCGCACGTGGTCCTGGATCTGATTATTTATAGTTGTTTTGGTTTGAACTTTCTCTGAGAAATGTTGCAGTTGTAACTAGCATTTTTAGATTTGTTAAACAACTTATTATATATATTATCGATAAAAGTTCTGATTGTTTCTAATTAACGCACAATCTGTTCTACCACAATAATTCCTTTACTTGTATTGTTTTTATCTTAAAGGCATTAAAAATCAAATATATTTTTCTGTTTGGTTAGATTGAAGCCCTCACACGTGGCCTCGTTCTGACAAATGATCAGCTTGAGAAAGTGTCTTCTCTCCTTCTTCATGAATTTAATTGTGGCTTGGCAAAGGAAACACATCAGAAGGCATCTGTTAAGATGTATCCAACCTTCGTTCAAGACGTTCCAAACGGTTTAGGTATTTATATTATTGTTGCTTTTATTTGCATTGGTAAAGTAATATCAAAAATGTTCTACCAAAATATAGTATTTAAATGTTTAAAAAAAATTCTTTTATATTTGTTAATTTCATTTTTGACAGAGTGTGAGTCCTGACACGTATAGAGCTCTCGTAATGCGTGTTTTAGCCAATTAGGCTTCCTCTTCTCTCCGAAAAGCTGGAGAGGTGTGTCGTAAAATTCAGAGGAAATGTTGCGTCATATGTGACGTTCAAAGAATCACGCGCAGTATTGCATCATCATTATACAATGGTCTAGTTAGTGCACCACCATTTAATGGTAGCTATAATCGTTTTTTAACTTAGTTACCACATAAAGTGACATGTTTCTTTTCACTTTACATGTATTGCACAACATAAATAAACAATGCATTTAATGTCTTAAGAATGAAGCATAGATACACTGTATGAAAAGGCTTAGTTCCAAAGAATCAGATTGCGCTCTTAACAAATAATGATCTGCTAGTGGTTTTTCTTTTGTATCCTGGTTCCTTTTTTAGTGATTTTAACTTGGTATAAAATAAGTTATCCTGGTTCCTTTTTAGTGATTTTAACTTGGTATAAAATAAGTTATCCTGGTCCCTTTTTAGTGATTTAACTTGGTATAAAATAAGTTATCCTGGTCCCTTTTTAGTGATTTTAACTTGGTATAAAATAAGTTATCCTGGTCCCTTTTTAGTGATTTTAACTTGGTATAAAATAAGTTATCCTGGTTCCTTTTTAGTGATTTTAACTTGGTATCAAATAAGTTATCCTGGTTCCTTTTTTAGTGATTTTAACTTGGTATCAAATAAGTTATTTTGTATGTCCGTATATGTGTGTGTGTAATTTGTCATAAGAAGTGTTTTGATGTTGAGTTTTAGTGCATGTATGTGAAATCAAGAAGATTATATAAAATTATAACACCAGTTTTTCATACTACAAATCTGTAATTATATAATGTCTCTATTTAGAACAAGGCAAGTTTCTAGCTTTGGATCTTGGTGGAACTAACTTCCGTGTGTTGTTGATTGACATTGAGGGAGACAAGTTCCATATGGACAATGTTATTTACCCTATTCCACAGAGAATTATGCTGGGCACTGGTAAACAGGTGAGATTTTGTTTTCATTTGCTATTGATATTTGTTTTTCGACAGTATGTTCCCTCTACAAGGGCTACATTCTAAATATTCTAGATAACAATATACTCCGGTGAATTTCTAACTTTTGAAAATTACATAAATGGGTTATTTGAATTCAAAATTTGTGACAAGTGTTAATCTTTAATTACAAAAAACTGAAAGGTTTCTGCCCGTTCCAGCTACAAAGCTAGATACATCCATACTTTAGTTTTTATTCCTGTCTTGGCTATGTTTTAGTCGACTAGTGTTGTGTACGAGTAATACGGGTTGGTTGATTTTACGTATGTCTTTCTTCATCCTACGCGCGTGAACAGTTATTTGAACTCATTATTCATTTTCACTTTGCAGCTGTTTGATCACATTGCCGACTGTCTGGCTAACTTCATGGAGAAAGAGGCGGTGAAAGGGAAGACACTTCCTCTGGGATTTACGTTCAGTTTCCCCTGTAAGCAAGAAGGCTTAACTAAAGCTCGGCTGGTCACGTGGACTAAAGGATTTAGATGTGCTGGTGTAGAAGGCGAGGATGTTGTCCAACTCCTGCGAGAAGCACTTCTAAGAAAGGTAATTTAATTCTGAGACAAAATCAAAATGAAACCAATTTGTTCACTTCCTTTATTTGTAAGGGAAGTGAACAAATTTGTTTCATAAACTAGTTTAACACCATTTAATTTTCCGTATTAAATAACATAAAACTGACATTTGGTCTATACAAAGTAACTTGTCTTAGCTGTGTTTTAGTAGACTAGTATTTTGTAAAATAGCCACATTTCAATTATTATACATTATATATGCATATAGAGTATTGCTATTTTGAAATAAGTTCTAATTAACTTTAACTACCATTCACTAAAACTGGGCCCCCCAGTGGCATAGCGGTATGTCTGCGGACTTGCAACTCTAGAATTCGGGTTTCGATACCCGTGGTGGGCAGAGCACAGATAGCCCATTGTGTAGCTTTGTGATTAATTACAAACAAACAAACAAAATTAAAACTGGTCGCCTTTACCTGAAAAAAAAAAGATATTATTTTACCCCTCCGCGATTTCGAAAGAAATGTTTAAAAACTGGAGCTTTATTTTCCATCTTTCTATCTTTATAACCTAGAAAAACAGATTTCGAAAGAAATGTTTAAAAACTGGGGCTTTATTTTCCATCTTTCTATCTTTATAACCTAGAAAAACAGAAAATACTTTCTTCTAATTTCAGATATCAATTTTTTACAGAAAATAAACATCGACGTTGTCGCTGTGGTGAATGACACAACTGGAACGCTTATGTCGTGTGCTCACAAAAACAGAGAATGTCGTATCGGCGTCATTGTTGGTAAGTCCATCGCGATATTATGTTTGAGTAAACGTTTTGTATGAATATTAGACTTATGTAGGAAATATATTTATAAGTTTAATTAACAAGGACATCATTATTACCCTAAGTACACTTCTTGGACACACATTTAGTCTTAGCAGATTACTTTCTTTATACTCTTTTAGATAAAAAAATATTGTGTGATCGGAAAAGGATTTTCTTTGAACAGTTTTCGAATTAGGACGCGAATAAAGCTAGCTCCATATTCTTTAGCTGGGAACTATTTGATCCTCAACCTTTTCAGAACGTTTTCTTGATAAGATTTAAAATTTAAAAGTTTGGTACAACATATATATATATATATATAGAGGATTTTAAGATGTCGTATTAGTTTAAAACCTACTTGTTCATGTTACACTACAATGTACATGTTACATGTATAACATGTTGTGTTAGTTTAAAACCTACTTGTTCATGTTACACTACAATGTACATGTTACATGTATAACATGTTGTGTTAGTTTAAAACCTTATTGCTCATGTTATCCTACAGGTACTGGTACTAATGCATGTTACATGGAGAAAACAGAAAACGTTGAGACGTGGGAAGGAGATCAAAATGATTCAAAGCAAGTTATTATCAACACCGAATGGGGCGCTTTTGGTGATAATGGATGTTTGGATTTCTTGTGCACGCGCTATGACAGGGAAGTGGATGAAGCCTCTTTGAACACTGGCAAGCAAATGTAAGACATTATTATTGCTATTACACAAGAGGTAGTGGACTATTGATTATTGGTATTAAATGACAAAACTTTTCATGGTAGAGTACCGTACCAATAAATGTGCACAATATATTTTTGGAATGAAATTATAAAATATGTTTTATTGTAGTAACGCAAACGTAAGACTATTGTACACAAATCTTTAAACTATTTTTGGATTTAGTTTTTCCATTGTTTAATTTCCCTTATTTTCTTTTGTTTGCCAAGTTTTCTCACTCAGCAAGTCCGCTGAGGAAATAATTACCTTCAAATCACTACTAACCAAAATAATATTTTTATATATTGTTACTTGAACCTTTTTTTCTTCTGTTGACAGCTTCGAGAAGATGATATCTGGCATGTACATGGGTGAACTGGTTCGCCGCGTTTTGGTTCATTTGGTGCAAGAAGGACTGTTGTTCAGTGGAAAGTGTTCTGTAAAACTGAAAGAAGCCAATGCATTTAAAACCAAATACGTGTCAATGATTGAGAGGTAATAAATTCACTCTATATTAGAAATATTAAACTTTGAGTTATTTTTACATATAGTGCTTCATCTTGTTTTTTCCCAAATATAGTGAACAACTGTAAATAATTAAATTACCCTTTGTATTTTAATAAACTATTAAGTTTTATTTGAAGAGGTCACATGACAGGCATCAGTACAGTTTTAAGCTAATTTGAATTTCTTAATTAAATATTCCTGTAATTTGAAGAGGTCACATGACAGGCATCACTACAGGTTTAACCTGTTTTCCATTTCTTCATTAAACATTCAGTTCAATTAAAATAGTTGAACTTTCTATACTTATTGAAAAAAAAATGCAATGATGAGCTTTTTCGTTATTATTAAAACTACAATAAAAAAGATTTATAGAAAGACTTGATTGTTAAAGGTTGATGTTCAAAGTTTTAGTTAAATGTTTATAAACACACACTCTGTAATTATTTGGGAGCTACATTTATATTTTTAACGTTTTTCAGCGACGGGAAATATACCTACGACAATGCTCGCAGAGTGTTAGCTGAGCTGGATGTTTTCAACGCTACACCAGACGACCTGGAGAATGTAAAGCTCGTTTGTTCTCGGGTTTCCACTAGAGCAGCATTTCTTGTTTCTGCAGGTTGGATTTTTAATTTGTTGATAAAATTATTAAACTTTTTGATGCAGTAATATTGTACGATAATTTATATTCTCTTGCAAAATTATTTATAAAATGTTTTTTGCTGAAATGACTTTTTTAAAATTCACTAAAAATAATATTTATTGCAGTATAAGTCACACTGTAGGTTAATTTGGAAAATTATGAATAAAATTGTAAATTATTTTGTGGCCCCCCCAGTGGCACAGCGGTATGTCTGCGGACTTACAACGCTAGAATCCGGGTTTCGATACCCGTGGTGGGCAGAGCACAGTTAGCCCATTGTGTAGCTTTGTGCTTAATTACAAACAAACAATTATTTTGTATATGAGATGTTATTTTATGAAGCTTTATATGGGAGATCTATCGTTACAGAGCACGTAAATTATATTCTTGAGGAGTAATTTTGATGAAGAAATACAAATGATAATGTATCATAAAATATAAATATTATCTACATGAAATTATTTAAACTTGTCCTAACTTGTAAGTTTTATTTATCTCTAGCAGTATAGTTTTATATAAAGAATGTTTTGCTTGTTTTCAGCTATCTCGTGTATTTTGAATCGAATAAAACGCCCTCACACAACAGTAGGTGTAGATGGTTCTGTGTACAGATATCATCCTTACTTCCACGGTTTGATGGAGAGAAAAATCTCTGAGCTCACAGCACCTGACTACAAGGTTGGTTTTTCCTATTTTGTAACTTAACGAAAATACTTTGGAATATTTTATTATAACACTAATAATACAAAATTTCACATTCTATAAAATAATATGAAACCAGAAAATCAGGTGTAACAATAATAAAAACTACCGCATTTTATATGGTACTTCTTTTTCATTAAGATTTCAATAATGAGTCAATGAATCCACATCATCAACACTTGATGTTATTGAGTACTATAAGCAAGTAGTAGTTTAAAGTCTAAGTTAGGATTTTGACTTCGAAATATATTTTAGATATATATATCTTGGAATGTTTAAAAAAGTTTGCATTGTTTAATTTGAAAATATATCAAATAAAATTTCTAAACTCGGACTTTTTTTTTTTTTCTAGTTCGATCTGATGTTATCTGAAGATGGAAGTGGCCGTGGCGCTGCCCTGGTGGCAGCTGTTGCTGTACAAAACAGCCAGTAGAGAAGAACAATTAATTTTAATGAGTGTACAGGCGAGCAAACAATGTAAATATTTAGCATTACAGATCTTCCATTGTCATGTCTACGTATGAACCAAAAGAAAGACATACGAATTCAACTGAAGAGCCAAATCGACCAATACAGTTTACATTTTTTTCGTTCATAAATCAGTCAGTTTGAAGTAGGTTCATCAAGCTTCTTATTGAAGCAACTGGAAGAATTTATTTTTTATTTATTAGAGAACTTAAGGGAATTTGCAATAAGAGTTCATCTGCACAGTGTGTAAATGAAGTAGCCTGTTTTTCCTGAAAAGTTGGTTGTTTTCTAAGAAAGCTTATTTATTTTTGTTAAACATTATTAATTTTAGTGTTTTATATATCAAGTATTTTACGTTTTTTCTTGTAATAGTCTCATATTTAAGAATCTACGTTTAATCCAGATTTTTAGGAGCATGCCTTTTCATTGAATGTGTTCAGTTTTGTTTTTTTTTTACTTCTGAAACTTTTGAATGTATTTACTTTTCAAACTTTGCGATCACTAGTGATGTTTGTGATCTTTTAATGTACATAGAAAGAGGTTTTATTTCTTGAAAATTAAATTATATTTTAAACAATCCTTCTCAAAAAGAAAGAGATTTATAGATTATTAAATATGTACTCATTTCTTTATAAGGTGGATAGTTTTTAAGAAATACAACCCGCATAAGAGCACCACGGAATAATTTTGTAGTAACTGAAACAACCATCACACTAGTGGATTGATGTGTGGTGCTTGAAACAACCATCATATGAGTGGATTGTTGTATGGGGATTTGAAACAACCATCACATGAGTGGATTGTTGTATGGGGATTTGAAACAACCATCACATGAGTGGATTGTTGTATGGGGGTTTGAAACAACCATCATATGAGTGGATTGTTGTATGGGGGTTTGAAACAACCATCATATGAGTGGATTGTTGTATGGGGGTTTGAAACAACCATCATATGAGTGGATTGTTGTATGGGGGTTTGAAACAACCATCACATGAAAGGATTGATGTGTGGTGTTTGAAACAACCATCACATGAAAGGATTGATGTGTGGTGTTTGAAACAACCATCACAAGATAGAAGGAAAAAAAGACCATAGTTCATGATCGACTCTTTTTTTTTTTAAGTTCAAGCAAAATGCTTCTATCATAAAAACACCATTTATCAATGGCGTTTACTTTACCATGTTCTCTTGGCTTTCAAATGGTATCTTAGTATCCAACATGAATAAATTAAAGCCAGTGTTTTAACTATAGTTTTCTGTATTTGAACGACCAAACAATCCCTAAAATGGTATTGTAATATAGTGTTGCTATGTACAGTTAAATAGAAGTTCTCCAGAAACTGTGATATCAGATACGACTGAGTGTGTATTTTACTGTCACATGTGTAATTATTCCTGGAGAATAAATTGTTTGTTTTTGTAAAAGAAACTGTATTTATTATAAATGCAAACTTTAAATTGAATATTTTTACAATTTAAGGTTTTTTTATAGCATATAAGCTAGTTATTAAGCTCAAGACATGAATCATTGACAACAGTATAACAAGAATCACTCATTGTTTACACTATTCAAATACAAGCTGGTTAAGATTAAGACACCAATCGCTGACAATAGTATAATAGAATTTACCCATGGTTGGACTTATAAAAACGGTTAAGCTCAATACATGTCTCATTGACAAAAGTATAAAATATATCACTTATTGTTGGTCTAATTGAAATACAAGTTGATTGCGCTCAAGCCATGAATCATTGATAACAATATACCAGAAATCATTCATTGTTGGTTTTATTGACAAACAAGCTGGTTAAGCTCAAGATTCGAACCGCTGATAGTAATATACCAGAAATCATTCATTGTGGGCCTTATTGACAAACAAGCTGGTTAAGCTCAATATTCGAACCGCTGACAATAATATACCAGAAATCATTCATTGTGGGCCTTATTGACAAACAAGCTGGTTAAGCTCAAGATTCGAACCGCTGATAGCAATATACCAGAAATCATTCATTGTGGGCCTTATTGAAGAAAAAGCTGGTTAATCTCAAGACATGACTCACTGATGGTAATATAAAATAAATCCCTTATTGCTGGTCTGATTGAACTACGAGTTGGTTAAGCTCAAGATTCAAACCGCTGACAGTAATATACCAGAAATCACTCATCGTGGGCCTTATTGACGAAAAAGCTGGTTAATCTCAAGACATGACTCACTGATGGTAATATAAAATAAATCCCTTATTGCTGGTCTAATTGAACTACAAGTTGGTTAAGCTCAAGATTCAAACCGCTGACAATAATATACCAGAAATCACTCATCGTGGGCCTTATTGACGAAAAAGCTGGTTAATCTCAAGACATGACTCACTGATGGTAATATAAAATAAATCCCTTATTGCTGGTCTGATTGAACTACAAGTTGGTTAAGCTCAAGATTCAAACCGCTAACGGTAATATACCAGAAATCACTCATTGTGGGCCTTTTTCCAACATAGGTGGTTAAGCTGAAGACGTGAATCGCTGACGAAATTGTATCTATCACTCATCGTGGGCTTATTATAAGTACACATATAAAAACACTTAATAGTTTAAGTATCAGCATAATACACCCAACATGCAAGTATTAATATTTGTAAGAAGGCTGGACACAGCTGTTATATAACTTTGAATAGGATTCCGTATATTTTAGATTTGATTTGGGATGTGCATCAAATATGAACTTTTTTATGTCTTTTAGTTTAACATCGAATCTCCACACATCCCAGAATGCCTTATAGGGTGGGATCATTCGATAAAGGAACCTAGATATGCATTCACTGTTGACTGTATTTGCTTGATTAATAACGCCTTTTAAAATGTTCTTTTATACGTGTTGTATTCTCTGTTTTGCAACTTGCACATTGCGGTTGAGGTTTTTCCATGTTTATATACAGATGAGTAATCTTTAAAATGTTCAGGAAAACGTGCCTATCTCTCCTACATACGTTTCCTGAAAATTATAGGATTGAATTCGGCACTTTGATCCTTTAAATCATTCTCCGTCGTCGTATGATTATCTAGTAAATATTTGATTGTTATCCTGGTTTTTGGACGAATTTTATTTTTGTGTTGTGTTATTCATAGTCGAATGAGGTAATTACTTTTTCTCCTTTATAATTAAATCTAAATCACAAAAATAACAGAAAATACTGAATCAGCCTATTAAGTAATACTTCAAAAATATTCAATATTTAATACAAGAGAAGCAAATATTTATCTGTTAATCCTACGTAAAAAGATTTCTTCAGAGGCGTAGGAGGCAAATTAGAAGTGGAGAAATCCAAGATTTATTTGTCCACCGAAGAGAGGGAATGGCGCACTCATTATGGCCTGGATCCAGGACCCGAAGGCCTTGAAACTCTTGAGTTATGGATTAAATTCTATGTATTCTCCTGCTTTACCTGTTAGTAATTTTCCTAATGTAGATGCATTTTTACTGCGACAGATTGGAAAGTGCCCCCCCCCCGCTTTGTTAAATCTACCCTATAATTGTTGTAAACCAATGTTTCTTGACACACTTTTTCAATAGTGATGACCAGTGTATAACTTTAATGTAAAAAAAATCTGATTTAATATATACTTACCAAATAAACTATCTTCACACACATTCTGACGACCAAGTTTTAAGTTGCGACCTATGGGTTTAAAAGTGGTGGGCAGAGCACAGATAGCCCATTGTGTAGGTTTGTCTTTAACTTCAAACAAACAGACACATCCTTTCATTGGCTAAGGAAGAGACATTGGAATGCCTAAGACTGTTAATGCTAAGAAAGAGTGATAGGTTACGTGGTGACATCAACAAGACAAAGAAACTGACAATTTTGTGCGAGCAAGAAACCTAGGTTTTAGAGAGTTTCCTACTTGTTTCTCATTGTGACTGGTTCTGCAGGGATGAAAAACTGAAGATCTAGTCACTGATCCAGTAGAGTTGATCATTCATTTATTTAAGCAGTTACATATACACTTGTTTATTTGTTGTATTTTTTAATAAAAACTGTTTTCATTATCCTTAAAACATGTCCGATCTGTTTATTTTCATGCAACTTTAAAGCTAAATTGAGTTTGCAGATTTAGATAACTCATAAATTGTTATTAGCGGTTCTATTCTATACTTGTAGAGAAATCAGTTCATCTGAGGATACCACACATAAAAGGTAACACAGTACATCATAGTCTGACAACATCCTAGATATTTTGTGGTAGGGGACTACAGTGCCAGACAACCCACTTTGGATGCGTGGAAAACCTAATGGCAAAAGTTTATATTTTATTCTCCACAATATAGCCACCAACCTTAAACTGCTAAACTCAAGTAAACCAACAAGAACTGCTGGGTGCCAAGGTGACAGACTCCTGTATAAACATGAGACATGAAATGGAATGAACTGTGCAGCAAGACACTTCCACAAACTTATAGTTGGCAAAGGAACCATGAACGTGGCAATGTTAGTCATGATGGTGATACTCTAATTTGTATATATGAAGGCCAAAGGAAGACCTTTGTATGCAGACGCATTAACGAATATGAACATGGTGACATGCATGAGGCTCAAGCTACAACAGTTCCTTATCTGAACTACACCCAGATGCGTATATGGAAGTCATCTTTAGCTTGGGCAAGATACATAAAGTCATAAATACATTTAAATATTGAGCTCCATGATCAATGATTGTAATAATCGCCAACTTTATAAACCTTACAGAAGCCAACCTGCTGAAGTTCGTGTCAGAGTATCAATGCAGTTGAGTAATTAGCAGCATCCCTAAGATATGAACTGATGTCAAATCCTTACCCAAACTCATGAAGGATCACTCTAGTCTTAAAAACCATTGAATCACCATCCTACAAAACATAATTGGCAATATTTCAAAGAAGGCTGTAGCTAGAAGGCTTGCCTATTGGAATGAGCCACTGACATCATCATCATTATGTGTTTATTTTATTGGAAAATAATGTAGCATTATAACTCTGAATTCACAGCTAATGCAAGAATGGATTTAAAGCTAGTCAGAACAAGTTGACAGCGGCTTTAAATCTGGAAGATGCCTATAACAGATCCCTGTTTTTCCTTCTTACTAGGATGTTAAAATAGGCATCAATGTAATAAGTGCAATATGAGTCATAACTGCACTAACTACTAGAAGATGCATCATGAAGCATGGAAGCTTGCAACCAGACTGGATCACCATCAATAATGTTCTTCCTCAAAGATCACCACTCTCAACACTTTTCTTCAACATCTATACCACTGAACAAGCCCTTATTGACAGTCCAACCAAATGTTTTTGCCAAACTTTGCTGATTACATTCTGGTGTACAGCAGAAGTCTTGGAAAAGCTGAAATCGAAAGCAAGATGGTGAAAAAGTGGTGCAATTACGTAGAAGTTGCATCAGTTTAGTCAAGACCATATCCATATTCTGCACACTCAACAACAAACATGGTTTGAGAAAACACTATCACCATCAGTTGCAGGCAGTGTGATTCCTGTGGAAGAAACACTGATATACCTGTAAATAACCTTTGACAATCACCTTAATTTCACTAGCCACATTAACACCCTTACAACCAGAACTACTAAAGGCATTGATTCACTGAAAATTGCTGGAAAAGATAAAGTTGAAGAACGTCACCTACTTATGCTCTATCAAAGCTTCATCTGCTCCCTTTTAGATTATGCACTATTTTTGATCAGTACGAAAGCTATGCAAATAGATAAGACTGAAAAGGTACAAAACACATACTTAAGAATGGTCATGGGCTGTACTTAAGCCAACAGTGTTTACAAAAATCTCCACTAGGGCCTTGTAGTGTAAAGATAGTGCATTCCATCATAAAACCACTGTTCTTTTCAATTGGGTAACTACAGCTCTGCAATGATTTTATAGACATCATCCAAATAGAGGATTTCCTAAAAGGTGCCCCAGGAAACAGTCATGGGTGGACAGGTCCCATACAGCCACCATTGAAATAACTGTTTACCAATAAATCACAGATGCCCTATCTGGTACCACTAGGATCTGTGAAAATTTGCCTACACAAATAATATAGGGTGTGGGAAGAGAGTGAAGTATAAAAATTTTGTTACTACCTATTTCTTTTCTTGATTACTGAAAGAAATGAACCACAAATAGAAAGTGCCACCGAATAATATTTGCAACTGATTCACAGGGAGTAAAACAGCATAAAAGTCAGAATGATTAGCCAACTGATGGATGGAAGTAAGCAAAGCAGCTGCAAGGTAAAACTATAGCTTGGATGTATGTGCTGGGTGAAGCTAAACAAGGAAGCTGATGATCTCACAAAAAAAATCTGGCACAACTCTACTGGCAAACGAAAATAGCAACTATGAAAGGTTTTCATCGACATTCAGAGGGAATGATACCTCTAAAAAACAAAGTACCATACGGTGTAGTTAGGAAAACCAAAATACAATAGGACAGTATACAACCAGAAAGTCATAAGTATCATCAGCAACCTTTCTTCTCCCTCATGCAAGGTAATTGGCCTCCAAATAAGGAGTCAGTGCATCTCAGTAAATTTCCTACGATTGTTACATAGTGCTCAACACAACTAAAGTCCTAATATGGTTTCCACAGATCTTAGATTACTTTCGCACTCTTTATAATGAGATAGAATACTCATAATCTCCGAAAGAGTAGTGCAGTGTCTGTGTTTTGTGCTCTTGTCCTGCCTGTAAGTTGGCTTGTTACTTCCATGCAAGTAATTAAATACTGATTTTATTCTTTGTCTCTCTTTCTTTAGCACACTCAGGTTATAAATTTATAGTAACTCCATAATACATTGTCTGTCATATCTCCCATTGCTGCTGTGCTACTCTTACCTGTAATAAAGGAACATACATCAGACCACAAAACATGTTAACATAAGCCTCTTAAAATAATTTAAGATGCTCATTAACAAAATACTTTAAATGAAAGTAGCACCAAGACTGGATCAATTAGCCCAAGATAGGATGAGGGTCCTCTACCATTCACCTCAGATCCAGGAACCATCATGTGTGAATAACCAACACCAGTACCCCCAGGAACCGACATCCAGACAGTGGTAGGTAGGTGATAATACAACATGGAGGTTCAACTCGAGTACAAAACCATGTGGCATTGGGAATGCATCATCCAGTCTGTAGTAGGAAGAGGGTCCCAGCCTACTCACATGTGAGGACTTATGTTAACTGGTCTGTCTCCAACCAACACCAGTCACCTGAGAACTGACATCCAAGTGGCAGTAGAAATGAGGGTTCCCAGTTAGAGGGGTGAACTGCATATATAAATGTGACAGAAAAATCCAGTCCACACTGTACAACATCTGGAATCATACATCAGGCCCGCAGTAGGAGGATAATCACGCCACCACATTAGCAGAACATTGAGTGGAATTGAACATACTCAGGAGGAAGGGTTCATGGTTTACCACTTCAGTAGCTAGGAGCCAGTAAGTGGTAAGGACTCCCAGACTACACTAGAAGAATGAGGGAGGGAAACGGGTTATAGAGTCCAGAAAAATGCATCACCAGAAAAGTGTAATTGGTGATCACAAAACCTTATTTTTGAAACCAGACTGAAACTGATTTGTGCAGTCAAGAGAATGTTAGGAGAGGGCAGCATTCCCTTTTCTGTTTACTCATGTTAGTTCGTGAGTGTACAGTCGAGGTCAAACAAAACAGCACCAGAATGAACCTACAAATGATCTTGTGGAACATCCAATCTCAACAGTGTGCATTAATGAGGAATTGTCACAAAGTTTAGCTTTCAGAATTAGTATACCTGGACAGGCACCACTTGCCATAAAGCAGTATCTAAAAAAAGATGTGCAAGGAGGTCCCTGTATTGAGAAATAAAAAAGAAAAAAGATTTAACTACTCAAAGATGAATCATGAGTAAAGGATGGTGATAGGAGGTAGACAATCTCCAGCTGAGAAAAAAACTGTCAGATGATGTAGATAATATGATAAGAAAGTATGAGGTGTGGTCCACATGCTGGCCTGGATAATGTTCTCCAAAAGACGGCAAAGACGAGCAGTCAAAGACATTACAAAGTGACAAATCTGATGAGCAGAGACACAGAAAAGGCGACGGTAATCAGAAGACAAGGGGGATTAGGCTATATGGATGAGTTCCCAAACCCAACCAATCAGGTTAATAGGAGAAAGATCACGGGAAACCGAGGGATTCCAGTGTATAAACATAGGGGAACTGATACCATGGAAAGGAACTGTTCGAGCCACATAACACCTTAGAACCCTTACTGGACACAAGAATTGATTGAGATCAGAATGGAAATATAAATAACTATATAAAATGGAAAGAAGGAAAATAGGAGTGAAGGCAATATTACCCTTAAGTACAGCAAAGGTGTTTGATAGGAAGGTATGATCAAGATAAAGAAGAACATAGTTTCATTGGTAAAAGATGCAAAAGACATCGATGGTGAACACATCTGATCTTCGATGTATACAAGTTAACAGGAGGAGGAAAAAGTTTTTCAAGGGTAGATGATGATATATGGAACAGGAAGCCAAAGGTTCAAATGGAGGTAGAGAAAGGGCATGGAAGTTAACATTAAGATTCCAACCTGGCAAGGGGGTAGATCGAGGAGGACAATGGAGACGAAAAGAGGAAAATAAGAGGGAAATATCAGGAGAAGAATAAACGTAGCAGAATCGGTAAAAATAAAAGGTAGACGATAACGCGGCTCTATAACCGGAAATGGTCGAAACCATAAATACCATTATCGAAAAGCCAGATAAAAAATTCAGAAAGTGAGGTACAGAAGAAGAGAAATGGATAAATCCCGATGAATAGAACAACAGCTAAATATACACTACTTATGTTGGTACAAGGACAAGGAAGAGAAGCAGATAGAGTGGGAAAAAAGAGATGTTATCCAGTTGGAAATTCTGGAGAGTGGGAATGGATGGATGAAGCACAGTCAAATAATGTTGACAAAGATGGGAATGTGAGAGAGGAAGAGGTAACAGTGGTGACAACTGAAGATAGGGGAAGTAGAGGGAACCAAGGTTGAGCTGGCCAGAACAGAGCCACTAGAAGGACTCTACTTGGACTGGTTTGTATAATGGAAAGGACCCTGAGAGAAAAACAGGTGGGGATAGATATAAATGTAGAGATATGTATGATCCTGACTGAGGGCATCTATTACCAAAGCAAAAGGATGAAAAACAGAAAACCAAAATAGAGGGGGGTTGGTATTCAGATGGGTGGCAAATGCATTCAGTAATGTGGTACTTAATTGAGAGCATATCTACCTGAAAACCTGAGGGTCAAGTGACCATTCTGTGGAGATAACCTTGTCCAAACGAGATAATCAATCTGCAACAAGGTTGAGAGCGCCTGGGATATGACAGCCCATCAAACGAATTTCCTGGTTGAAGGCCCAGAACAGTCTGTCCAATGTGTGAAGACATAGTGACCGCAACTAGTTGCTTCCTTGCAGTCGAGTTGTCAGAGTGGATCATCACTGTTTTGCCCATCCTAATCAGCAAGAAATGACCCATTGCCCAACAAACAGCCAGAAGTTCCAGAATATTGATGTGAAACTCGACACCACTGAAGAACAATAACCCGAGGTCTTTTTGTATGTCACAGTACACTCCCAGCCTGACAGAGAAGCATCTGTTAAAAGATGCGCCTCCAGTCATGGAGGACGAAGAGAAACACCAGCTGTTATGTTGTCCCTCTGTGGCAACCAGGCAAAATCGGTCTGGAGAGAAAGAGAAAAGAATGCTGTATAATCTAGGTGATCTCCAGTGTGGTTCCATTGATCCTGAAGGATCCACTGAAGAGACTGCATGTGGTTATAGCCAAATGGAATAAGAGCCTCCAAGGAAGCTCAAGTCCCCAAAAGCGAAAGAAGAAAATGTAAGGGTTGCACTGAATCATAAGCACTATAGAATGCAGTCAGAGGGGAAAGGCTGGGCTTGACAAAGATAGTAGTTGAAGAATATCCCAAGATGAATGAGATATTGAGTCGATGTGAGAATGGACTTCTCCACTTTGACCAGCAAACCCACCCACGCAGCTTCCTTGAAGAGAAACTGTTTGTTAATGGAAGAGGCCGAAAGCAAAGGAGCTACAAGTAGTCATTCATCCATGTAATGATGGAAACGAAACCCCTGTGAATAAAGAAGTTGGGTGAAGGCTTTGACTACCCAACAAAAAACATAAGGAACCAAGGCCAGCCTGAAACTGCTATGTACAGTCCCTACAGACAAAGTGAATATAACGAAAGGAATATGGAGGTAAGCATTAGACACATTTAACTTCATCATCCAAAGACCCAAAGTTAAAGCATATCCAAGAGATAGGAAAGACTCCATAGTTAACCGAGAAATTTCCAAATAGTAGTTTAGACAGAGATAGATCGAAAGTAGGATGTCATTCCCGTTATTCTTACAGATCACAAAAGGAAGTGAATAGCAACTGGGAATAGTAGGAACTACCACTTCTATAATGCCCTTCAGTAGAATATCCTGAACCACCTCAGAAAGACACTGGCTGGCCAGAGGACCCTGAGGACGGGTGAAAAAAATATAAAATGGGATAGAGGGGAGGTGGTGAAAGGAAATGAAATGAGGGTCCTTTTGATAAAACCTGAAGAACCCGAGGGTCGATGGTAAATGAATCCTAAATGTTCACAAAAAGCAACAATTTGGCCCCTACCAGACCCAATCCAACAGAACAGTCACCTCTATCATTGGTGGTGTGTGAGTCGGTAGTGAACAATATTACACCATGAAAGCATGACTTGTGAAAGAAGTGGTAAGGGAGATGAAGGAGGTAGCCATGACACAGGAACAGGAGTATGGGAAGGTTGTGATAAACGAGAGAAGTGTGAGAATCAGGAAGACCTCCAAAAACATGTAATAAAAAGTGGGCCATGCATATATCATGCAGAGAGGTATGTGGAGATGCACAAGAGATAAAATATGTTCCAGTCCTAAGAGGTCCCAATAACAAAAACGCCGGATGGAAGGAAGGGCTGAAGAGGACAAGTGTGCCACAAGGAGAAGAGGAGGGAATGGACATCCACCTAAAACCCCTCAGGACAAAAACAGCTAGCATAAAACAAAAGGTGTATGGGAGAGATATCAAAACAGGTGAAGGTGGGAACTGTTCCTGTGAAAAATGCACAGAAGTGTCAGATTCCATCCCCCAAATGAGGAGAAGTGAAACCCTATGTTGAGTATCCAGAAAAGGTTATGCCAAACAATGGTAAGCCAAAGCATGAGCCTCTGCCATGCATGGAGGATGCAGCATGCTGACTCCCAAATGCAGTTGCTGGGAAAAACACTCAGTCTGGGCTGCAATGTCAGGTGAGGGAGAAAGAACAAAGGATTCGGTAGTAGGCGCTTCTGTCAAAAGGAAAAGGGGTGGGTTTTACAAAATGGGAGACAAAGATAAAACAGAATATACCTGTGAAACTAACTCCAAAAATAGAGGAAATGATCACGGTGAATCCATGATTTGAGAACAAGACTACATGGCAAAGGAAGGCGGAGGTAAAAGGTTGTTCAAATCCTCATCATCTTATTCTGGTTTTCCCCAAAAAAGGAGAAGTGGTTGAGGATCAGGAGACCACTCAGCCTGCATGAACGAAGACATCTCACTTCACATAAGGATCAAAATATCCTCAGCCAATAACATCGAACCTAAAATTATCGTGTGAGGTTGTTGGTCACTAATAGTGTCTGAAACTGTAGTAGTAGTAACATGGAACTGTAAATTCATAATAAGTCATTCACAAAAATTATTCAAAATGAAATCCACTTGAAGTACACTAAAAAGTTGTTTATCAAACCCAAGCAAAAAAATTCCAAATCCAAAATAAAAAAATACTGAATAAATTTTTGATGTCTCAAATTTTTCGAAGTTTAAAAATGTTGTACACAGAAAAAAAATGGTGAGCTAGATGACTGATCTCTGTTGTGCCAAATCGAGAAGAGTAGGATGAGTTCTACTGCTGTAGTAGAAGGGTGTGTCACACTACTATTGCTGAAGCGTTGTCACATGCTTATTTACATGCTACAATGCAGTGGGAGTATAAAGGTACCCCACTTGTAACATTAATCCACTTTCACTGAATTCTTGGTAACAACTCTCTGCTTTCATGCATCCAGCCACTCTTCTATCTAGTTTGCTAATTTATCCTCCACAGATAAAAATCACTTTTTTCCAAGCTTTTTATTTGGCACCCGTCAAATGCTTTCTGAAAAGCCAGATACACTAAATCTACATCCTTATCCTCATCAACATAAGCAGCAACCATTTCAAAGTATGTCAAAAGATTTGTAAGGCAAGACTATCCAATAAAATTCTAAACTTTGTTAAGTGGCTTTGCAAAGCATCTTTTATCAGATATTTCCCACAACTGATGTGTTTATATTACTGGAACAATTTGTATCATCTCCCTTGAAAAGAGAAGTTACATTAGCTAACTATCAATCCTCTGGTACCTGCCCACTATTCAAGGACTGATAAAAAATAGTAGCAAGTGGCTCACATATTCAATTTTTAACGTCCTTCAAAACCCTTGGGGAAATATCTGGCCCAGGAGCCCACTTCATGTTGTGTTGTGAGGCTCTCTCCAGGTATTTCGTTACAGCTTGGCCCGGCATGGCCAGGTGGATAAAGCGCTCAACTCACAATCTGAGGGTCGCGGGTTCGAATCTGCATCCCACAAACATGTCGCCTTTAAGCCGTG
>NW_013669151.1:55940-56984 GCF_000517525.1 Limulus polyphemus
CTCTAGTCTTACACTGCTAAACTTAAGGGACGGCTAGCGCAGATAGCCCTCGTGTAGCTTTGCGCGAAATTCCAAAACAAACAAACTAAACAAACAATCGTTACAGCTTTTCACTCGTTTTTGTTTATGTTAACTCTTTTTAAAATGAAAAAAAACCGAACAACTTAAATATCCAAACAAAACAGTTATTAAATGAAATAGTCTCCATTCTTATCGATGAAGCTTTTCCATCTTACAATCAGGTTGTTAATCCCCTGATTAAAGAAACCACTTGGCTTTGAAGCAAAAAATATGTCAATGTCATCTTTAACACCTTCAGAAATTGCATATGCTTGCCCATTAAGATGATGTTGCAGTGAACGAAAATGATGGTAATCTGATGGTTCCATATATGGAGAATATGGTGGGTGGGGGAGAACTTCCTAACCCAAATCAATAATCTTGTGTTGCGTCAAACATGCCACATGTGGATGAGCATTGCCATGGAGAAGAAGAACACCTTTCTGATTGACGAGTGAAGGGCGTTTCTGATTAAGGGCTTGATTTAAACGTTCCAGTTGCTGACTATAGATCTCTGCATTGACAGTTCACTGTGGATTAAGGAGTTCGGAATGAATTACTCCTTTGATATCCCACCATATGCAAAGCATCACTTTCTGCAGATGAAGTCCAGGTTTTGGGGTCAGAAGTGGTTTTTGTCTAGGACTGAGCCACTGTTTTTCGCATTTAATATTTATATAGAGAATCCATTTTTCATCAATGAGAGACATGCAATTTCAAGGCCATTTCACGAGTGTGTTGCATTAGGTTAGACTAAACAAGCATCTTCAGAGCATCAATATGAATTCCAACATGTCGGCCCCTGCCATCACAGTTTTTAAGACTAAAGTCACCTGAAATAAATTTGCTGAATCATCATTGACACTTACGAACGTTCAAAACATTTCCATAAACTTCTTTGATAGTTTTTGTGGGTACAGAGGCATTGTTTCCCTTCTTGTATTCAAACAGCATTACATTCCGAAAGTGTGTCTCGTCGTGTGC
>NW_013669151.1:57054-61157 GCF_000517525.1 Limulus polyphemus
ACTAAACTTTACATATTATATAGGCTACACTAATGTGACGTTAAGGTGTTTCGTTTAACCATTATACGTGATGTCCGTTTTTTGTGGGGTGGTTAATAAAAGTGCTCCAAAACGCGACATTAATTTCTTGAAGACCTAATAGCATGCCGTTAATTTGACTACTAAAGTCTGTTTTCTAAATTATGGTATTTTCTGTTCTGTGTTAACAATGTTTACTATTGCAATGTTCAGGAATGTTTCACCTTCTACATTAATTGCCCCATATGTCCTCCATGCACTCTTTCACATCCTTATATCTGGTGATCAACATGGTTATTTAGATTACTGCCACTTATTATTGTCTCTCCATTTTCGATGCTTTGGAGGAATTCATCCAATTTCTCCCAAAACTGTTCATTTTCCCATCCAGCTTGTGGTGCATAAGTACTCACTGTTGTAATATATTCCATACTCAGGAAAAGTCTCATGAACATGAACCTGTCATTCACACGTTTTACCTTAATGGTGCTATTCACAGATTATCATGTCAACATTGTTATTTCCTGATGTCATTCCATTGTACAGGAGTTTAAAACTCTCTCTCTGTTTAAAGACTTGTTCATATGTTTGGCTATTTCGTTTCAATGATTTAGATTTTAGACTGTCTTAGAGGACCAAAGGATTGCTTATTCTAGATGTTGACTACTCCGTCCAGTAAGGCCCTGTTACAACTGACCTAGTTCTCAGGGTCAGGGAAGTGCGCAAGCTCGGTCACCAAGTCAAGATCATGCAATACCCAGACGGAAAAAAGATTTAAAGTTTATGGTATTGTTGCGTCAGCAGTCACATGACTACCGTGACGCAACGTTTCTAGAACTATCATGTACTTTGGCGAATGTTCAAGTTCTTACTAGAAATGGGGTACGCTGGTATATAAAAGAGGGGAATGTAATGTGTGATAGTCAGTGAGTAATTGAACTGCAGTCACAGGGTATCGTTGAAGTTAACGTTCGTTCGCTCGTGATACTGTTTGTTTTATCGCGAGTATTGAGATTAAGTGTATCACAGAGTTATATTCGGAAAGAATAAACCAGTTTTATTAAGTAAAGACTTGTGTCGTTAAAATTTCGTCGGAACGAAGTTACGGAAAAATCAATTAACAAACGGAGACGTAACAGTATTTTGAGAACACATTAAAAAAAATCTTCTTTTAGTTAAAGATATATAGTAGGGCATAAATACGAGTAGCTTATTTTAATCTATGTGTGAAACGATGTAACTGAAAAAACATCTGCCTATATGTTCAGTTTCAAGTGATAATCTCTTAACTTTATATATAATTTAGTTCTTTCTCCAAAAATTAGTCTAATGTCCATTTTAAAATTACTAACCTATGCCTCACTATAGATCTTTAAAGTTCAGATTACTTTTGGTTGACATAGATTCAGCCCTCTTGATGGATTCCTTTATTGAAAAAATCCTGAGAATTGGTTTGTGTCAGACAAAAATATAGGTCTGAAGTGGTACGCCCCCCAGTGGCACAACGGTATGTTTGCGGACATACAACGCTAGAATCCGCGTTTCGATACCCGTGGTGGGCAGAGCACAGATAGCCCATTGTGTAGCTTTGTGCTTAATTACAAACAAACTGGAGTGGTACTGTTAGCTACTTGTTCAGTAGCAATACATAGACGAATTATTACGAAGATTAAACGAAAAGCATCTACAGTCAATGGTGATTTAAATCCATTTTCATTAGGCCTAAAGGGTCTATTTAGACGTTTTATATCACTGCATTATTTTCTTTGTTTTTGAATATTTACACAAAGCTACTCAAGGTAACATAGCTTTAGGTAAGACAACTAGTCAATAACACTTGTTTTTGAAATTCGCGCAAAGCTACACGAGAGCTATCTACGCTAGCCGTCCCTAATTTAGCAGTGTAAGACTAGAGGGAGGGCAGCTACTCATCACCACCCACCGCCAACTCTTGGGCTACTCTTTTACCAACGAATAGTGGGATTGACCGTCACATTATAACGCCCCCACGGCTGAAGGGGGCGAGCATGTTTGGTGTGAGAGTGATTCGAACCCGTGACCCTCAGATTGCGAGTCGAGTGCCTTAACAACCTGCCAACACTCACTGACAACTCTTGTTTGAAAAATGGTAGGATTTGGGCATCATCCTTGTAACGCAACCACAGCTCGAAAAAGAGAAACGCGATTTCTTTTTCGATTTGAGCAGCAACAGAACGCGAATGATGGACTCGTAGATCTTATGTTCGATGTGCTAACTACCACCATGTTAACTATCAGGGGGTGTTATTAGTTACGTTGTGGTTTTTTTATACGAAACAAACCTTTTCAAAAATTAATGTACAGTCACTATATGATAACAGAAAAATATTTGAATCCATTATTAATTTATAAGTTACAGTATCATAATATGTGAATTATAATTAATTAATACTGTAATTTTGTTGAGGCCTATAAAATTGGTGGAGCGCTGCCAATAAATCTGTAATATAATATTAGTAGACGTTAAAATATATACAAACAACTGTGCCCATATAAATATTACTTTGTAACAAGCCCCCCAGTAGCACAGCGGTATGTCTGCGGACTAACAACGCTAGAATCCGGGTTTCGATACCCGTGGTGGGCAGAGCACAGATAGCCCATTGTGTAGCTTTGTGCTTAACTTAAAAAACAAACAAACAAACTTTGTAACAAAGGGAAATGAATAGAACAAACATAAGCAACAACTTATTTATTTTTCCATAAGTTGTTTGTAGTTAAGCACAAAGCAACACAATGGACTATCCGTGCTGTGCCCACCACTGTTATCGAAAACGGTTTTTAGCATTATAAGTCTTGAGATTTACCGCTGAGCCATTTGGTGAGGGGGGGGTGACATTTGTTCAGAAAAATATAATGATTTGTTCGTTTGTTTATAAAATTTCGCTCAAAACTACTAGAGGGCTATCTGAACTAGCAGTCCTTAATTTTCGAACGACAGAGAACTTAGCTAGTCAACACCCCCCACCGCCAACTCGTGGGCTACTTTTTACCAACGAATAGAGATTGACCGTAGATGATAACGACCCCATGGCTGAAAGGACAGGCATGTTTAGTAACAAGGTTCGATCCCTCGACCTGCAGATTTCAAGTTGGGCGTCCAAACCATGTTAGACTCCAATAACGTCTATGTAAAAATAAAATAATACAAAACTGTCTCTCTTGAGCAAGAAAAGTCTGATTGATCCAGGTTCGTGTTAAAATACTATATCATTCATATATTCACAATTTGTTTACCAGTTTTATTTCAAACATAAAACACACAGTATCCAAGGTTTATTTCTACTAATACATCCAGGTTTGTTCTATGCTAAAAACAACAACAACAATCGACATTTCAGTAAAAAATGAAATGCTAAAGGGTAGTATAGTATGCTTATAATGATTACAGTGTCAAGAAAAATCCATTCATACCCACTTCTATAATTCATTCACAAAGGAAACATTATGATCCTATTATTCAAGTCAATTAAATATTATAAATACAAGTTAAAAATCAATTTTTTTTATTTAAAGATAAAAAAAAAAAACTCTGCACTTAACCTAATTTTGTTTTTTGAATTATGTTAGTAATACAAAATAGTTTATCAATTATATTAGAAAACTTTACAATAAAAGCAAATTTATAAACAAGTATACTAAACATGAAAACGAACAGAAACATGAACACTGAAATTATCAGGAATAAACATTGTTACTTAAATGAGATTTCAAACTCCAAAAGATTCTTCTTGACATAAAACATATTCAATAAAACTTAAAATCATTTATTGAAAGGTAAAGATACTTAATATTCCATTGTTACAAATTATCTTATTTGCTTTTCTTTTGTAACATAGTTAGTTACTTTCACTAATTGTTCATATAGTTAAAGTAGTGGTATTTAACAAAATATAAGAAAAAACTGATTAATGAAAGGACAAAAAAAAGAGATCAAACTAGACATTATCTTTGTGTCATTGCTCTTATATTTGAATATAACATTCAAAATCATTGACATTATATATCTTATATATATATATATATATATATATATATATATATAT
>NW_013669151.1:61651-64045 GCF_000517525.1 Limulus polyphemus
TTACTCAAATTATTATTTCAGTCTTTCTTAATGTATCAAGCTTCTATATGCAAAGAAAAGCCAAAAACTATGGTTTTTATCATTAAATGAAGATATAGCCTAAAGATACTTTGCAGGCTTTACTGCATAACCAGGTTACATTTGCCCGGGTCCCTGGGCAGTTGCCACCTTTGCCCCCCCCCCTGTCGGGGGGCCTGACCAGAAGTATACAAAATTTAGAGTGTGTAGTGTATGAAACATACGTCAAAAATAGTCCTTAGAAGTTATTGTTGTAATAAGCACAAAGCTACAAAATGGGCTATCTGTGCTGTGCCCACTATGGGTATAAAAACCCAATTTTTAGCATTATAACTCCTCAGACTTGTCACAGAACTACCATGGGGATTCCTGGGAGTAGCATGTTCTTTTGTAGCTTGAAAGTGGGCTCTTAGTAAAAACATTTAGAGGTTTTTCTTGTAGCCTCACAGATTCAAAGAGCATAACCAATGACAATTTGAGATAATGGAAAAAAAATCATTAAGTACATTGTTTTTTAATATTAGACCCTCAGAGATACAGAAAATTGCAACATTTATTTTTAACATACAATTTCCCATAGGATCTACAGACGCTCACCATACACTAGTAAAGAAGAAGAGTGAGTCTAAGGCACACACATATAAAAACTGTAGAGAAAGGTGGGATCATGTTCCAAAGCCACCTGACTACTAACAGAAACTCTTTTGAAGAATTTAACTAGTAGTAACTTTATATATATATATATATGTAATTACTGTCAGTATAACAGTTTTTATCTATAAGGCTATACAATTTAGAAAGTTCCAAGATTAATGGCTGGAAAATGTCTCATGAAACTTTGAACAATTATTTCTTTCAGACATTAATACACAGTTCAAATAAAACTACATTTGTAAAACTTTAATGTCCTTAAAATAAAAACAAGCATTAGGATCAAACTTTCAAGTTAAAGAATGAAGTCCATGGACACACAATAAAGTTGTTTGTGACTTAAAACAGTTTCCTGGAACAGCAGTTGTTTGATTATTTTAATACTTTTTTACAATTAAATGTAAAACTAAAGAATAAATATGAAGCCAAATCTATCATTTGATTTACCACTATCACTGAGTTTTACTGGTTTCAAGGAATTCAACAGTAACCTTGTTGTACAAGAGTAGATTGAAAGATTAAAATTAGGCTTCATATAGTGGTGGAGTATGAATTATATGTACGGTGTTTTGAAATGTAAAACTGGTCACCCCTAATTATATATAATCTATTATTATGGATGGGCAAGGTTTTATGTAGACAGCAAACTAAAACCAAAGATTAACAGTAATATGTGTATTGCGGACTATAAAGTAACATCTGTGGATAAGAATAGGCTAACTATCCTAGACACAACATATGAACACTTATGGTAAATACACTTCAAGCAATCATACATTATAATGTTGTTTGTTTAGGATAAGCATAATCTTGCAGATTAAGCAAACAACTGTAAAATAAAATGGTACTTGGAAGATAATAACACCAATATTTTGCAGTGTGGAAAATTACATTTATTCCTTTAAACTATAAAAGTCAAACTACTAATATAATTACTTGATACTAAATTTCAATGAACATAAAATGTGGTAGAAAAGTATAAAGCAAATGAGTCGGCCTTAGCAGAACAGGTGACAAGCACATCTCGTGTTATACACTGGAATAATGTTAAACTAATAAGTCAGAGGAGTTGGAGTGGGAACTAAATATCAGAAAAACAATGGAAATAAAAAAGAAATCACATCTGTGCTGAACAGATGTTGGTCTAGGTTTAGAAGAAACAAAGTTCTGGACATGTGTCTTGTAAAACTATTGTGTAATTATACAAGTCAAGATCAAAATTCAATTTTTACTTCTGAAGATGATGTGCATAGAACAATGAAAAATGTAGTTTTTTTGAGAGATCTTCCCTGAATAATTTTAATAAACTATTTGGTGTATACTTATTTTAATGTTATGTATTTCTTTTAATTGAAAAGTTACTGATTTCTGAGACTAAAATAATCTTGTTTATGGCACTAAAAAGTATACAATTTAAAGAACAATTCTACACAAAAAAATATTAAAGAATTAAATAATAACTTGGCATGAAAAACCTGCTGACATTCAGGACAGGTCCTAGAGTACAGAGAGCCCGGGTACAAGAATTAATAGTGCCTCCCCCACCACCACTACAATGTACATGAAAGTATACATATTGTTGCGTCATCGAGGTCACGTGACTGGTGTGGCGCCCTCTAGTTTCTAGAACTATCTTGTTCCTTCATGAATGCTCTAGTATTTACTAGATAGGGTAGGCTGGTATATAAAAGAGGGGAATGTAATGTGTGTATAGATAGTGAGTAA
>NW_013669151.1:64584-67256 GCF_000517525.1 Limulus polyphemus
AACAATATATAAGGATATATGAGAGATAGGGAGATTAGAGACAAAGAAATATCTGAAACTCAATTTTAGTAATGACCTACCCAGTTTTCAAACATAAAAAAAATGGAACTAGATGCAATAATAACAATGAAAAAGAAAATGTACTTACCAAATTCTAGTTCAAGTGAAATTAAATTTTCTTGCACTATCACTGGCTCATTCTTCTATGAGGTTTTTTTCAAATTGCAGCAGTAATTTAGATTTTTTCTTGGTGGTTACAAGATTGGTCAAATTGACCAGCATTGTATAGAGTTAGGATAGAGAAAATAAGAGATAAAATACAGATTTTTACTGAAAACAAACATTTGGAATGTATTTAGGAGGTTTTAGAGATTATGCAAATTAATTTTGAGATAAAGAAAAGTATTTTTAATCTTAATATGAAAATCATTTTCCACACGGTCTAGTAAAAAAAATACTCGATATATTCAGGGACAAATCTTATTTTTTGGTTTATTAAAAATACCTCACTAAAAATATGATTTGTATTTGGGGCCCAGGTGCCTCACACTCACTGCACCCCACTCTAAGGACCGGCCCTGCTGCCATTTAAGCCATTCAAATAGAATATGGTATTTGATTTCACTTGGAACATCTCCTTTCAAACAAATAGTGATTATATCTAATACAAGTTTTCTTCCTGCATTTACATACATAAAGATGGATGAGCAAATATAACTTGAGTAATGAACAACCATAAAATAATTGTTCACAAATTACATTATCACAAACTGAAATTTACGATTGAGATTTATACACATAGGTATCAAACTGGTTTAACATGTATGTTCTTAGATAAATGAAAAACACAGAGCTTTAGTCTGATATTTTGTTAAACAATAACATTCCTAATCTCCCATGATTTGTATTCACAAACATTTATTATAAATTAATAAAATCTCACAAAGTTTAAGATTAAAAATTATTATACATTATATAAGAACTTACAACTTACAAACAGTTCTGAATTTTTGTTATTAATTTCACAATTTTCCATATACTTGTTAGCTACAATTTGACAATTATAGTTCAATAACTAATTTCATACCAATCTGATTTTCTAGAAAAGTTAATGAAATTTTACATGCTAAGATCATGTAGTTAAAGGATCAACTTCTATGCAAAAACATTAAGTATATATGTATAAATAATTTAGTTATATCAACTGAAATATGTTGTAAGTCATATTGTTTAATATGTATTTTTTTCTCATTAACAGAAAGTTCAACATATAGTGATTTTTTTAAGTTTCTTTTTAAATTGAAGTCGTTTTTTGTATTAGACAAATTCAAAATTAATTACAAGAAAGTTGAGATTCTCAATAATCCTTAACATAAAGCTTTGAAAAACCTGTTTGTTTAGTGCTGATTACTTCACTGTTTTTTTGTGTGAAGAACAGTGTAAACTCTGAAGGTTTTATTTTGAAAAACTAATGCAAAATATTTGGAATAAGGTGGTTTTAAATAGCGAACTGCATCACAGAAAAGTGATTGTGAAGTTTCTATACTACTTTTACCCAAAAAGTAATCATAAGAATTCTTATTGTGGATGTCCATTATCTCTGGAAGAGTGCAACCATCTCTAGGAGGGGCAAGACAAATGCTGTCTTCTAGAATGATGTATGAAGCACCAATATCTTCAAGAAGATGATGAACATATTCAGGATCTCTTCTACTATATATCTGATAGACCTGTAGTAGTGGGAAACAAATTAAAGTAACTACATCAACCAATTTATCTTAAAACAACAAATATTTCATATAATTTCTTTAGATAAGAACATATGGTGGTAAGTTGAACTATGCAATTAGTGTAATTTTATAATCACTTAATAGTTAGGATCATTAACCAATATCTTTCAACTAATCAATTATTCTCATATGAGACTTAGGTTGTTGAAGTAATCAGAAATTGTAATAATTAATTTCAGTAAATTGATTATTTTTGTGAGTTGAGATGCCAATCGATTAAATTGAACATCTTTGAATTAATCAAAAAATAATAAGAAGAAATCATACTGACAATATTTTGATTATATGAATAGTAGGAATAATAATAAACTAGTAATTTTGATTAGTTTATTATTTTAGCAACATCAATCAATTTAATTGTAAGTTCAATTAAGTGATTACTTTGTGTGATATTAAACAATGTAATGGATTAGATCACTTAATTGAGTTAATTGCCCAGCTCTAATGGTAAGCCTGTAATTAAGATAGAACCTACTAAAGATATATTATGAAATACATACTAAGATTAAAATGAAATTATTCTATAAATTAAGTAGGATTTTCTGATGAATTTTGATGTAATGACTTATCCGTCCTCAACAACTATGTAAATCCTAACATATAGGCATCACACTTACTTCATATAAAACTAAAGATATATGAAATTGTGGAAGGTCTGCATCTTTAGTGTACACAAATGTTTTTTTCTGCTATAGTTGATTTCATATGCTTAGTACTGAATAATCCTAACTAAGCTTATCTAATGCCTTGTCTTAGAAGATAATTATTTTCTAAATATTACATATTATGAATAGCTTCTCAGCATACAATATTGTTGCGTCATCGAAATCACGTGACTATTCTCACGCCCTCTACATTCTAGAACTATCCTGTACTTTGGCG
>NW_013669151.1:68238-81714 GCF_000517525.1 Limulus polyphemus
AAAGAATAAACCAATTTTATTAAGTAAGGACTTGTGTCGCTAAAGTTTCGTTGGAACAAAGTTACGGAAAATCAATTAACAAACGGAGACGTAACAATATAAAAAATTTGAGAAAAACAAAGGACCTATTGGTCCACCTAGGCTGTTCCATCCACTAAATAAAAACTCAATGCTGTCCCTTATCATTCAAATATTACCAATCTTTCCGTTAACCACATCTTTAAAACCAACCTTTAAATAAAAACAACTCCTAACCTGCTAAAATACATACTTCTGTCCCCTAGTTCTACCATTCTCAGCATAAAGTTATGAAAACAATTATGAATCAATATTAATTCCCTTAACAATATTGTAGATTTATTGTTAACTTCAAATATAGAAATGATCAAAAGGGTAGAAATTGGGGAAAATCTGGGTGTAAGTGATCATTGCTCTATTAGGTTTGATGTTTTGCTACACATGGAGATAAAGAATAATGATATTTTGGTTACAAATTTCAAAAAAGCAAATTTTGAAGGAATGCCACAAGAATTATATGTTGTGAATTGGGCAGCTGAGTTATTTGGAGACACCGATCGGATGTGGAAAATTTTTAAAGATAAATTTTCAAATATTCAAGGTTAACATATTCCTTACATCAATGAGAGGTATAGATCCAAAGACTAGAATAGAGGAACCACACCACCTCTGAGTCAGGTATACTCTTTGCCATTGCATAGATTGTGAGGTGTAGAGTGGCTAGGATGCAGTGACCCATACTTGGTAAGTCAACTACATCCAAAACTTTCTTGTATGGTACTGACATCCACGCGAGGGTAGGATAAGGATCATCTTCACCTCAAACCCAAGAATCAGGGATTAAGATCAGCACCGATTTCTGGGTATGCAACAAGGATCATCACCAATCTATAGATCTGGGAATTGATATTTGGTATTGCATGGAATCAACTTCCCCACCTGTAGCACGGACCGACATCATCCAATCGCAATAACATCCCCATAAAAAGAGAATGAGGGATAGTCAAGGATAGCACTGGAACAATCCCACGTACCACTGCTGTGACCAAAGACACAGACAGAGCAATTGGGGAAGATAAACAACCTGAACTCGTGTGAGGACTTATGTTGATTGGTTCACTCTAATTTAAAACCTCAATGATGGGAACCGATTTCCATGCAAAGGTAGGATGAGGTCTCCCAATTGAAGGGGTGAACTGCAATTGTGATGACAAAAGGTGATGGCTCAACTCCAGTGGGTATGTAAGTGTTAGCAGAAGGCCACATCAATTTTTGTCCTCCACAACCCTGGAGAAAATGCCCATATCAGAGTAAGAAAAGACCCCATGGTGAACTTGCGAAGTGCAATGAAGCAGTTGAGGTGAGATAAATCAATTACTGGCCTCCAATCCCTGGTTTTCTTAGGGACAATGAAAAAATGGGAATAAAAAAAAAACCTGAAGGATAGTGGAATGGTTCAATTTCTTGCTGGAAAAGCAAATCTCAAACCACCTCTGACAGATGCTGGCAGGCCACAGGATCTCGCGGAGGAAGAAAGGAGGAAAGGCTGATGTTACTCAAGGCTCGGTAGTTTCTGGGACTGTATCAAAGACATAATGTTTAAGAAAAAGTGCAAGATGTGAGTCCCTAAGATATTTAGAGGGTAAATTGAGCCAAGCCAATACTGCATCCCTACCTATAAAGTCCCAACAACAAAGGACGAAATGTGGGCTAATTTGGAAGTGAGAAGGTGAAGGGTATCTGCAGAAAACCTCTCAGGATTTCTGTTGAGAGCCTCTGATAAGAGATGTGTGGAAGAAAGATACCATAGAAGGTTAGTTTGGATAAGACATAGGCAAGAATATTGGGCATGGGTAACATTAGATTTGGGAGCTACCCCCAAATAGGTAACAATGAACCCAACAACTGCTGATCCAAAAATGGAAAGTCCACACGATGGTAAGAAAGGGCATACTGATAAGAAGTCCTTGGGGGTGCAGCATGCTGATCCCCTCACCTAATTGTGAGACAAATTGATCCACATGTACCCGAATATCAGAGGAGGAAAGAAATCCCAAAATTGGTTGAGAAGATGGCTCATGTAACAAGGAAGGACAAGGTGAATAAGAGACAGGGGAAAGGGATAAAACATCACAAACCTAAGACACAAAATCCGTGAAGACCAAATTAGGCCTGGTGATTCCTCAAGTTGCAATTGGGAAGAAATGGCAAACTCTGGAGGTGGGAAAAGATGACCAAAATCCTCATCATTCTGAGCAATTTCAGCCAAATAAAGAAGAGCCTGGGCAATGTCAGGGAACAAAGGTTGACCTATGTAGCATTTAATCTCCCGATGTATAAAAGCAGAGAGATCACTGTCCGATTGCCACACCTGAGGCCTGAGAAAAAAAAACACTGGTTATTGGTATGACCACTGAAGTGGAAACGTGAACTTTGGAATACATAACTCCAGAAAATGTTCACAAATTGTTGAATGCAGAATTATAGTGACAAAAATAAACTACTTCGTTTGAGAAAAAAAAAGTTTTGTCATACTGGAAGCACTAAGCACACAAAAGAAGACATCTGAACTCAAATGCTACCAAACAAGAAGTGGAGGTTTAGTAGAGGAGTGTAGAGGGGACCACATGCATCATTTGAGCATGTTATGCTACTATTGGTTAACAGATGATGCATGAATATTTGCATGAGAGACATGTTGGAAGATAATAATTCCAACAAGGGGGGAGCACAAGGCTGGTAACATGCATAAAAAAAAAGTTTGCATATAGAGAGCACCCCTGAATGAGAATAGCTAATGTTGTGAGAAGAGGTAAGTACTAATGAAGATTTAAGCAGTATTCCATACCTTAAGCACTTGGTAGATGGAAACAAGATTGAATAAGGTGACTGAATTAATTCTGAGCTGGTTAAGAAAAAATGAGGAAGTTTAAAGAAGGAAAAGGCTCCTAGACCAGATAATATTTCCCCAAGGGTTTTGAAGGAGGTTAAGGATATGTAGTGGGCAGGTACCAGAGGATTGGAAGTTAGCTAATACCACTCCTCTTTTCAAGGGAGGTGATAAAAATTGTCCTGGAAATTATAGGCCCATTAGCCTTACATCAGTTGTGGAAAAAGTTTTGGAAAGTCTGATAAATAATGCTTTGCAAAGCCATTTAACAAAGTTTAGAATTTTTATTGGATAGTCAACATGGTATCACTAAGGGAAAATCCCACCTTACAAATCTTTTGACATTCTTTGAAAAGGTTACTGCTTATATAGATGAGTGTAAGGGTGTATATTTGGGCTCAGTCTTAGGACCTGTGCTCTTTTTGATTTACATCAATGACATAGATGAAGGAATGTTCAATAAATTACTTAAATTTGCAAATGATATTAAAGGCTCAAAGGGAGGATGAGACAATGTATGTAAAACAACTGTAAAATCCCAATTCAGTAATTAAAAAGGTTGTTTCAGTTGAAGAATATCAAATGATTTGAGTAGACTTGATAGTACCGAGAATTCAAACACCTTCTGATATTTGGAATACCAAAAAATTGTGGATAAAGATGTCTTATATAAAGCCACCATAGATGAAGCAAGACCCTTCTCAAATACCCAAGTCATAAAACGGGATGTGGTAGATACTTTAAGATGAAGAGGGTTTAAATTCCCTTTAGTACACCACTGACAATAAGTATTCTATTTCCGTTGTTAAATGGCCATGGATGACCTATGAAGAGATTTAGTTAAATACAGAGAAACCTTAGAAGTTAAACCCTTATGTGGGGCAAAGGACCACATAACTTCTAAGCATGAAGAATGAGTTTCTGAACATCTGGCTGGAGAATGTCTGATTGAGGTTGTCTCAACAGGGACTGCCAAGGTGGAAGAGGTAAAGGTGGACATTCTTGTAGATACTGAAGAAGTGAAAACCACGTTTGAGCTGGCCAATATGGTACAACCAAGAGAACTCGATAGGGAGTGGAATGAACCATAGTCAGAACCCAGGGCAATAATCAAATCGTGAGAAAGGCATACAGACGTAAACCTGTCCAGTACTTTCTAGACACGTCTACTGCCAATGCTTGAGGATGAGGTATCAGAGATCAAAACAACTGCAGTTGAGAATTCCAATGAGTCACAAAGGCATCAATCATTGGAGACCCAAACTGAGAGCAAATCCACTGAAAAATCTCTTAATGTAGCATCCATTCCATCAGAAGAATCTAGTTGGGTCAAGACAAGTAATCTGCAATTAAATTCATCACTCCTGGAAGATGACATGCTAAAAGACTGATATGATGGGAATGAGCCTAGTAGAGAATATCAAAGGTTCGAAAACAAAGGTCTCAAGAATGAGTGCCTCCTTGATGAGATATCTGAGATACCACTGTGGAATTGTCAGAATGTATCATGACAATTTTTGCCTTCAAGAGAAATAGACCTTGAACCATTGCCCAGTGTCCTGCAAGGAGTTTGAGAACATTGATATGGAGGTAGATTCATCTTCTGTCCAAATACCCTGGAACTCCTCACCTTGAAGATAAGCTTCCCATCCCTGAAGAGATGTGTCTATGAACAGATGAATCTTGGGATGAGGTGATGTAATTAGTACCCCAATAGTAGTGTTGTTCCGATCCAACCACCATTTGCAATCGATGATGTTGCAATCGACTATTTTTCATTATGTTATAAAATTGCAGTTCTAAACTTAAAAAAAATTACCAAAGTGAGAAATATTTTTATCAACTGACTTCATATTGTCAATAAATAACTCTAGCATTTTAAACACATTTTTTAAAACTATTTGTGCACCAAAGTTCTTTGTTGGTTACATGGAGCTTAGTAACATATGAATCACACCAAAAACTTTAAACAAAAATATCATCCATATTGCATTTAATTCCAGTAATTTACTGTTGGAGTCCTCTATGTTTTTTTATGTAGAAAATAAGTGATTTGAACCAATATTTTGGTCAACTTTAAGAGACAAAGTCATAAATTTACTCCATGTGATTAAGGGATGCCCACACCCCAAAATAGAGTGAACCATCCATGCAGTAAGAGAAGGAGACATAAGTAAAAGCCTGAAGGCTCTTTCCATAGCTTGAAGCCTGATAGGGGTTGGGAATATGGAGATAAGCATCAGTAACATTGAACTTAGTTATCCAGAGCCCTGGCAGAAAGTGCCATTGTAGGTTGAGAAATGATTCCATTGTAAAGTGAGGAGAATCTAAAAATTGGTTGAGTCGCGACAGATCAATGATTGGATGCCAATCTCCTGTCTTCTTTGGTACAATGAATAAATGGGAATAAAATCCTGGAAGAATGGGATCAACCCTCTCTACTGCCCTTTTGACTAACAACTCTTTTATGGCCTGGGAACGAGGCTCCACTCACCGTGGATCTGTTGAAGGTGAAAAGGCAACAGGTTGTGCAGATAATGGTGGAGGTGATGTAAATTGAATGAACAACCCTCTAGCCAGAACATGAAGTACCCAAAGATCCCTGTTAAAAGAACTACAGATGTTCAGAAAGTACTCTACTGTTTCCCCATTGTCGATGGTCCACCTGAGCCAAAGATCCTAGAGAATACAGATGTACTTTATTATGGGAATCAATAGACCTGGGAACCGAATGAGAGGGTCGAGAACACTACGAGCTGACATATCCAAATTAGCGCCAGAAAGGCGAGAAGCCAACAATGATAAAGAAAAATGTAAATGAGCTGAATCAATTCATGATTCCAATATCTTTGGAACTCTGGCAAACAACATGGGATGGAGAAAAGAAGTTTCCCATAACTCCCTGAGGGCAGAAGACAGTAAATTAACACTTTCATCACTACCCAATGCATCTCAACAACAAATAAGCCAAGAAATCAGAGAAAGAACTGAAGAAGACAATTTGACTGAGGTAGACATCAGCAAAATCTCCAACTCATCCTCAAATTGCTGAGGGGAACGTTGATAGGCTTCTGAGAAAAGTTGGATCAAAGATAAATACCCCCAGGACAGCCGTGAGAGTAAGACGAATCTGAGAAAACTGTGATCCGTTTAATGTGATCACAGGTTCCAATCTAGACCCCCACAGGTCCAAAAGGAGGTCCATCCATTGAGAATCTAAATATAACTCCTCCTGGCGGTGATAAGCCAAAGCATACTATCACAATAAACGTGGAGGAAAAGGCATAGCTAAAAGAACGAGGTGGAAAAAGCAAGTCTAAATTCTCCCCAGCTGGTCCTGGGTCATTTGCAAAAGCCACCACAGAATCCCCGGAGAGACACCCTCGGTCTGCATATATGTCTCCATCTTGCAATAGATCATATCACAGACAGCTTCTATCCCAGGTATCGTTCTCGTAACCCTTCACTCAACTCCTTCCAACAACTTAATGTTTCTCATAAAGTAGAGTACAAGACTGAATGCAATACTCCAAACACGGCCTAAACAGTGACCTATAGAATAAAATTATATCCTCTTCAATATTTATGAAGATACAATCTCCTGTTTGCCCTATAACTAGAACAGCATACTGCTTGACTAGCTTAAGAGACTGATCAATGAGAACACCAAAATCCTTTTCTTTCTAGTAGTGTCAAAGTTATTCACATCAAAAATATACTTATAATTCAAGTTATGATAATCTACATACATTACCTTGCATTTAATATAATTAAAAGCTATCTAGTTGTCATATGTTTGCCCAACCCACCACATAATCAAAATCCGTTTGTAAAGCAACAGAATCCTCCTCACAGTTAACAATACCCAAGACCTTAATACCATCAGTAAACTTAAGTAATTTATTGACCATTCCTTCACCAATGTCACTGATGTAAATCAAAAAGAGCAAAGATCCTAACACTGGTCCTTTGTTGTTCTGTAATAGAAATATCTATCTGACCACAGGGATATTGTTGCAACTTCACATATTGTGCAAAACAGGTCAGTAACAGCAAATGTCCTTCACTTTTCTGACAAGATGATATCTAGAGGTTACAGCTTTAACTATGTTACATAGGTAGTACTGGTCATGTTGGGTAAATAAAACATTTCAAGTTTTGTATGGAGTGTTGGATTCACTGAGTTCTACTTCTCATCCACTTAAATAGGTTTCATGGAAAGATATCTTGTGAAAAGAAAGCAGTTGATCAATTTACTGGTCTGATAGGAAGTGACAAGTCCAGTGTCTACACAAGTCTGAATGCTGTGTTGTTTTTGCTTTGTATATAAATAAAGATCATGTTTCACTTTACATCATATATATATCCATTCCACATATTTTCTTAACTTAAAACCCAGTCACTTAGCTAAATTTAGATTTACTGTGTGATTATCCCACATATCACCTGTGCAGAAAAGTATCAGTTGAGAATACAACAGTATGATAGCTTGTCTTTTTTATGTATTCTACAACACATTTAAACAGAATTACATAATCTTGGAGAAAGATAAACAATGTATCATACCCTTAAAGAAATATATCCATCCTTGTCTTTACTAAGATTGTCCTTCCCTGCTCTTCATGTAATTAACAAAATAGATAAGGCTTCTGGACATGATAATAGTCACCCTACAGTGTTACAGGACCAGATTTATGAACCACTTTTTTCATTTTTAGTAGAACATTAAACAGGGGTCAATTTTTATAGGAAGGGGCTAAGCATCATCTATGGATTGATTAAGACTGGTTATTCCTACTTCAGTAGCAGTGAAAGCTTTAAAGAGTTTGGTAACAGATGAATTGCAAGATCATTTAATGAAGTTTAACATTTGTCAAACAGCTAACATGGCTTTAGAAAGGGAAAATCCTATCTTATTTAACTATGAAATTTGTTTTAGGATTTTTTACATATCTAGATAAGGTTTGTTTGTAAATAAGCACAAAGCTACACAATGGGCTATCTGTGCTCTGCTCAAAACGGGTATCGAAACCTGGTTTCTAGCATTGTTAGTTCCACAGACATAATGCTGTGCCACTGAGAGGCATCTAGATAAGGATAAAAGAATTAATTTCATTTACTTGGATTCACAAAAAGATAATAGTAGGGTTCCCTGGTGAAAAAGTTACCTTGATGGAGTAGGAGATTAGTTAAATGAACTGAAGGTTGACTAGGTGGAAGGAAGTAAATGGTAATCCTTAGGAAACAGTGTGAGACCATTACTACTCTTCATTTATATTAATGGCATTGATAAAAGCATAGTCATAAAGTTGGTTAAGTATGCTAATGATATAAAAAAACTTAGGTCTAGGTAGTTGTAATGAGGTTTTTGTGTTTTTACAGAGACACAGGTCAGCTGGTTAGTTAGATAAACACATGAGCAATGGCAATTATATCTATTTAACTAATCATATGTGAAATCATGTGGATGAGAAAAAGGATCTTGTGGTATTGGTTTATGCAACTATTATGCCTTCAAGATATAGTTCTGCTGTAAGTGATAAAGCTAACAGGAGTTTGAGTTGTTTGTGTGTGTGTGTGTATATATAAAGGAATATTAAATACATATCTAACAGTGCCATACCAATGTTTGATGGTGTCCTGTGCAGCACATAAATTTGATGCCCCTCAACCCAACCAATTAGTTCACTTTGTTATTCAATCAGACAATTGGTGCCCCCCTTCAAGTTGGTGCCTCATGCAAACACATTGCTCACACTACCCATGGTACAGCCTTAATATCTAAAGAGGTCATGGATTGATTGTATAATTCACTAGTTAGGTTGCATTTGGAGTACTGTGCACAGTTTTGGATTTCATCTCTAAGGAGGAACACTGATCTGCTGGAGACATTTCAGAGGAGTGATACTAGGATTTAATTGGGGATTGATGAGTTGTTCTCTTTTGAAGAGAGAAGAGTCAGAGATGATCAAACTAAGTATTCCAATTAGTAAAAGAATTGATAAGATTGACACATCAAGTTATTTTCATGATAAATAATGAGGATAGTAGGATAACAAGTCATAAATAAAGATTCTGAAAGGTCCAACACACCTCCAATTGAGAGAATTTTCTTTATCCAACAGAAAAACATACATATTCTGAGTTTCTTTTCTATATTTGAGCACCTTTTTTCTTGTGCACAAAATCTTTCTTGTTTTGTCCAAAACACATATTCAATACAACATATAAATACACCAAACAAAACACATTCATCTTAATCTTCAAAGAACTTTTACATTACAAGTTTAAATGTTATGAGACAGAAATTAAAGATATTACCTGTTTTGTGCGTTCCCTCAACCACTTGTCTTCAAAGTGTGGATGGTTTGTGATAGGCCGTCCAGTACATAACTTGACACCAGCCATAAGTTGCATGCTACCAGCAAAAACTGCTCCTGATGGAGTCTTAGTCTTGATCCATTCCATCAATTCAACAGTGTCTGGGTCCCAAAATTCCTTGAGATCTATCATTTCTTCTTGAACAGTGTTATAAAGTTTGTAACAGACAATTCCTACGAAGGAAACTTTAATTATCATAGATGCAGATTTCACTAGTAAAAATCTCAGACTCTTGGAATCATTTAAGGACCAGATCTGGAGGTCTGAGAACACCAATGGTGCTAAAACACACATATAGGGCACCCATAAAAACTTCATTCTAAGAATAAAACAAGCAAGAAAACCTAGTAAAATGCTAAACAATGAAATAAAGATAATCTCAGGTCTTTTTGTGAGCCATGCTGAAAAGTCTAACATTCTATAATTTTCATGAGTTTTTTTGATGAAAGATATAATTTTACAGAAATAGAAAGTTCCTGCATGAGAGACCAAAAATATGGTGATTAAGTAAGAAGGGAACAAAAAGTTTCCAGTTAATCGCCAAAAAAACTCAGTATCTATGAAGTAAAATCCAGGGTTACATGTGTAGAGCTTAGCTTCAAAATCTTTGGACTCAGCGTAGAATATCCGGTCTTGAAAGTACTTGAAGATATGTGTGTCTGAATTAATGCCAATTGAGAACCTGATCAACCAATTTAATCCCAAACTTAGTCCAAAAACACAAACAATTAGACTGATGACTGCAAACAAACTGACATGTTTCTGACCTTGATGCTGGGTTCTGGCATAGCGTAGCCATATGTAAAACGAAGCAACTGGAATAAAACTGGTTACAAAAGCTCCAAGCAACATTTTTTGGCCAAACTGTAAGAAAACTACACAGAGAACTGCAAAATACATAATGAAAAGTAATTTAAGAACTTTTTCTGCAGGAATCAGTTTCACTATACATAAGAAAAACAATATTACTGTCTCAAACAACAATATAAACTGTGAAAACTGCCAAGTCAGAGCAAAGAGAAAAGAAAATAGAAAAAAAAATACCAACACCAAATTCACATGTTTGCTTGTATGCTTGATATAAAGACAAAGAACTGTGGTTTGAGCAAAAAGAAAAGGTAAAGCAAAACTTTCCCTCAATGGAACCGTAAAGTACACCCTGGTGGCATCAGACTTATTCAATATGAATATAACAGCCGTTAACATAGCAGATAACCAAGATTTGTTTACTAACCACGAACAAATATACAGCATCCCCAAACCAAAACCACTTAAAGCAAACACACTTTTAGTGTAAAAAAAAATTGGTTCAATGTACTGATTTAGAACAAATAGTTTGAAAACAGAAGCAAGAATTATCTCCTGATAAATATTAAAACGGTTTAAAATATTTATTGTACGACCACATTCAGTAAGATTGTCTCTCATTAGTTGTTGTAAACCTTTTTTAATACTTGGACTATTTATCAGATGTTTGTAATATGAATAATATAACCCTTGTTCAGTCCGGAATGAAATCTCTCTTTCTACTTCACCAATATTTGTAAACCAATATTCATTCTCATGAAGAGTCTCCATGTACCAAGAATAACTGCACGCCAATATAAGTCCTATTAAACAACCGCACGTACAATTTAAAATCCATGACAAGTTATTCCAAAATCCAAATGAAGCATCTTGCACAGGTTTAAGTGTCTCACTGGCTGGTATTCTATTTTCTTCTTCCTTTGATAACTCAGACAAGTCTGGCTGTTTTATATGACAAGTCTGCTGTTTTGTATATCTGACATTATCAACTCTTCCTCCTTCTCCTCTGTGCTGTTTTCGCTCATTTTTATGACCAGCATCTTTTCTTCCTTTTCGACGTCTCACATCCATCTTAATCTCAAGAAGATATCTAAAAGGATAAAATTGTTTATAATTTAAATCACATAGTACTTTTTAAATTCTTACAATATATTGTGTAAGTTACGAAACTTGCAAACATTTCTATGGATGTGTTAATAATGGCATTTAAGCTTTAATAATGCAGCTCAGTAAGTGTGCTGACTTCTACACTGTTTCTACACAGTTACTTATTCTTAAAAACAGAATTAAGATCATTTTGCCTTTCTTAAGTACATTACAGACTTTATGCTCTGAAAATCTTTAAAATGTATAAATTGGAGCACTTCCATCTCATCAATTTCAAACTTATACTTATGTACAGTAAATGCTTAGAAACACATGAAAAATATCATGTATGTTACAAATTCACACCTAAGATCCAAAAAAAGTTTTACTGCTTTCAAATACACGTATACATAGACACCAAAAATGATATGAGCTGCTCAACTAGTGCACTGGAAAGTGAATAAAATATTAAACTGTTTAATCCTTTGGTGACTAAAATAAAATTATTGAACACTGTAAAAAAATAGCTTAAAGACAGATTTTCTAGCTTCAGCAGCACACATGTAGCAGTTGCCAGTTCCATGGACCTTACTAAAACAGCAGAGGACTAGTGTTGTATTACTACCTACAGTAAGTTTTCATAAAAGGTAAAATCATATTTGTGTGTTATGGTGATTTTCTTTGTGAAACCATGCTTCTTCTTCTGCCTTCTCACAGCAGTGGGAATAGAATCTACTTGATCATGTAATCTGATTTGATTGGTTATGAGTGAACATTTGGTTTTTAAATCAAGTCCTATTTGGTAGCATGGCAAGACATTTCATGGAATAAGTATGAATAAATAGCTGTAATAATTATGTTAAAAAGTTTTTGTTATGCATGTCTGTTAATAAGCATTTATTATATACTAGCTAAAGTACCCGGCATTGCTCTGGCTACTAGGTTGATAGTTTGTGTATTCTGAAGCCATTTTAGCATAAAAGTATAACCTATATACTTTTGTTGCTAAGCAACATGACATAAAAGCTATTGTTGGAATGCATTGTTACCAAAATGCACTGGATTTTCTATATATTAGAAGCTGTTATATAAGGAATCATTTCTTTTCTATATGGTTTTTTGCTAGCTTGCCTCATTAAAAAAACGTGTACACACGCACGTGGATAAGTAATAATACCCAGGTGCACACCCTCAGGGTCCACTTAGTATGTGTGCAAGATTTTAGGTTTCTAGGTTCTTTCCTCCTGGAGCTATGGCAGTCACCCACAGACTAACAGACATGCCCTATTATTATTATAGATATACAGTGGTGTTTGAAAGATAAGGTTGTTTGGAATAATGGTTAAGAAACTGAGAACATGTGTCTGTTTGTGCCACCACCTCATATTCAAAAGTGTATCAATTTATGATGAGAGTTGGTGAGTTAAATTACTAGAAGATGTTTAAAATTAAAAAGTTGTTTGTAACTTTTTGATCTGATTAGACAATTTGTGTAATGTGCTAAGTTCTAGGATGACGTAAACTTAGCTTAGATCTAGACAGCGGTGCTCAACCATGATGTGACTGCATATCAATATTTAATTGCTATTTTAACAATATCACTGTGAAAGTCAGTGGGACTATTTCTAATTTTTCCTGGTTCAATAATTTTCATTGTTTGAAGATCAGGGTAGATCTAGAAACAATGAAAATTTGTACATACTCTTTTTCTGACTTTTCTCAACTACCAAGTCTTATTTCACCTTCCAAGGTAAAAAAAAGTTCATTTTTCTTATATTTTCCCATTGTAAACTTTTCTTTCATTCTAAAATTCTGACTTAAGTATTTAATGGATAATGTTTCTCAACTTTGCATCCACTAAGTTGTTCTTTACTAATAATAGGTTTAGATATCTTCTAGTCTACCAACATGTTTAATTTTCTTGGAATGTCAATGATATGTTTGAGCATAGAGGTACTGTAGGCATCTTGAATCATTTGTTCATTCACTAAGGACTGTTTTTCCTTTTAGTGAAATAAAAGGCTCCTAACAACATATGAAAATATACTAACAGGCCATTCAGCCCGGTTAGGTTATACCCTCTACACATCAAATGAGTAAAATAAAAATTACATGAAGCTCTCCACAATTATAAATTATATGCCAAAACAATGAATGTTTAAAATAAATTACCGTACATATACTGATATAGCACACACCATCTATATCTAGTAGGCCATTCTAGACATCTATAAATAAATATGTTGAAGAACAGATTTTAAATTACATGTAAACTTCCAAAGTTTATAATGGCT
>NW_013669151.1:81760-90144 GCF_000517525.1 Limulus polyphemus
TACAACGTTTCGACAAGGTTTTGTCATCATCAGGCACAAGTAATTTACACAGACACGGATATATATATACAGATTGAACAAAGTACACGTACAGAGGAAGAATGGGAGGTTGTGCAGAGATGTGAGTATCTATCAGAAATGCATTTTCAGATAAAGAAAATGTTAACTTTATAAACATTACTCATCTCTCTCTATACAACAAACATTGAAAATGGTAGAAGAGACAGTGTAGAGAAAGAAATTATAGAGATTAGCCCTTATCTGAAATCACAATGTCAGAAACGGAAAGCCAATTGAGTGTGTCACCCACTAGGGGGTTAGTAGCCTAGTGGGGCATCACTTGGTGAGAAACCACATCCATCTTAAACAGGGAGTAACTCTTTGCAAAAGGTAATGTTAAAAGGTTCTCCTGAGTGGTGCCAAAGTGTTGCATAGATGAGCAAAATGTAAAACTGCTCAACTGACCACTACCTCACAGGCAGTCAGTTGAGCATTGGTGTGTAGTGTGGCTAGGGCTATAAGTCAGAAAGCCCTATCTAAAAAGTGTGAAGGAGCAAAGGAAAGTGGGCTTAACACTGTCTGTAATCCACTACTCAATATGAATTTTGGAAGAAAAGTATTCCCTTTGAAGCAAAACTGGCCATATGGTAAGTTTTATCATCTAAATAATATATTTAGAATAGAGTGGTTTTGAGAGAGACAAAATCCAGGGTAATTGATATCTCTCTGTGGTGTAAGAAATGTGGCACAAATGTGTTGGATGTTGTTAAAATGTCCACCTGCAAGATCTCATACAGAAGATGTCAATGGCTAAAGGTAAGAGAGGCTGTGAGATAACAAACTTAATGATAGGAGACAAGAAAAATAAGAAAATATTCTACGCCCCCAGAAGAATAAACTAGAATGATGGGATGTGTAATTCTCCCGAGCACAGTCGAAGGAGATAAATTACTAAAGGAAGAGGAATCCCACAGCAAGAGAAGATGTTGGCAAGTACCCTGTATAAGAGCAGCACAAAGATAAAAATAAATAGACCTCACAGAAAAAAGAAGACAATATAGGTCAAAATATCATACAGAGAAGAAAAAAAAAGGGAGGATGGATGGAGAAAACATCCAATCACCCTCCCAATCCACCCAATTTTTGGAAAGGAAGAATTAATCAGGAAGAAAGATTAACCTGCTCTGTGGTAAATAATGTGTGTGGAAACCAAGACAAAAGTGAGAGTGATTGGCTGCCACGAGCAATAAGGATACAAAATGTTGAAGCACAAAACAGGAGAATAAGCCACACCAGACACAGAGCATCCTCTGTAGAGCCAGGGATTCAATAATAAAAGAGTGGAAGTAAGGAGGGGAGGGGAGTTGGAAAGGCTGTAATGTTAGAACTCCCATACTAGGACCAAATCCACTGACAATGCCAGTGGGAAGGATCCATGCCTATGTGAGATAATTGATCCATCACCAGGGCCTGAGCTCCTAAGATAAGATAGACTGATAACTAAACATGGTGGTCGTGAGCCCAACAAAGAAAGTCCAAAGCCATAAAAAGAGAGGTCCCAGGAGTGAGTGCTTCCCTGTCGGGGGATGGAATAAACAACAGAGGTGTCTAAATGGTTAATGGCTGAGCAGCCACCATCTAGAGGATACACATATAAAGAAACCTCTCCTCTAGAGATTAGATATCAGAAAAGGATCTGGCATCCAGAACTGCACTCCAGCTTAACAAAGGCATTGTTGGAAAGAACTTTTTGACGATTAGTTATCATCAAGAACAATGCAACACATCACACCATGTGTGCTGTGCTCACTACAGATAAGGAAACCCCACATGTAAGCAAAATGAGCCCACACATTTACTTCTGAACTAGATGCAAATCTGAGTAAAGTGGAGAAAGAGGGGTGTCCTGAGTCAAGTGAAATTGAATTAGTCACAACTGCAAGGGGGAAAAGACATTGGGCCATTGGATATATCTGCATTGGCAGAACAAATAACACTGAAAGGGACATGGTATCAAAAGCTACATGTCTCAAAGACATTAGAATAGCCTCAAGTGAATGAAATACAGGGTGGGAGTTAAGACTGAACTGGAGAATGGAATCAGCCACCCCAAATGACACTAAACCAACTCCTAAAGGAGAAGGGAGGTTACATGAGAGGAAGGCACACTGTAAGTGGCAAGTACAGACCAAAATGTCCATAGAGTAGTGAACCCAATGAAAAATTATGAGGCCATAGCCAACTCGAAAAGAAAGGTTCAGAACTAAATGTTCAACCGCTGTAGACAAATCTGCAGAAGCAAAAGGCATGTAGAAAAATCAGGATGTAGAGAATGTGTGTGAAACTTCAAAATAGGTCAGTCACCTCTAGAGAGAGTAGCTACCAAACAGTGAGAAAATCATCCACTGGGAGCCAAGGAAAGACTAAAGTTGGATCAAGTAAGACACATATTCATGACTGGCTTATAATCTCCCATCAACATGGGTACAATAAAAAGACAGGAGTAAAACCCCAGAATGGGAATGAGGAATTGTCCCATGATGTGAGAAAGATGAGAATTACAAGAAGGACCCCTGAGAAAGAACCTGAGAAACACAATAAGCTGTAGCAGATAGATATCACTAGTATACAAAGAGAGAGAGAGCATAACTCCCACAGGATCAGAATTGAGTGGTGGTTCCAGAAAAAAGACCCATGATGGCAACCCACAAAGAGTAAAGACCTTGGATAGTAACAAGAGAACAAGGAACAGGTAAAGGGCAACCCCACAATGACATACATGATAAGAAACCTGGTATGGTTTCCCTGGTCCCAAAGGCAAGAAACCAAAAGTGCATATGTGACTGCTGATCAGATACATCAGCTCAGGATGCAAAAGTATAGGAAATACCTCCAAAAAAATCATATCACCAAAAAAGTATTCAAGACTGAGGTCCTGCAGAGAAGAGTGAGAGAGGTGACAGTCAGAATGTATGGCAACATGATGAAGTACAACCCACAAACAAACAAAATGGGAAAAAAACCAAGGTAGAAAACTCACACATATGCAAGTTGCCCCAGTAAAGCTAATAGTGTCATGATGTAAAACCTGTAAAATAAGGTGAAGCATAGTAATGAACCAAAGTTGAGGAAGAGATACAGACAAGTAGATGGAAAGAGAAAGAAAAAAGGAAGGAAAAAAAAGAGGAGATCCCCAAACTGAATAAAGAGATTCAAGTGATGGATGTTCATGCTATAAGGGGGCCTGAGATTCAGCAACAAATAACTGGAAAAAAAGAGAAAACATAAGACATATATATCTGTAGCATCCAAGCAGCGAATGATAACAGTAAGATGACCTGATCCTCATCAGAAAGAGAAAACTGGAAACAAAAACAGGCACATAAACAAATAGTGGTGAAACATGTTACAAGATGGGCAAGTTTAGCAAAGTAACAAATGCAGAATCCAAAACTGGAATGAAACCAACCACGTGGTGCACAATGATGGTAATAACATTGACCATAAGAGTGCTTCCAGTTCTCATTACAGTATTGGATGACTCCTGTTATGGAGTATCATAAGCCTCAGGAAAAGTCAGAAATATGCAAACATGAATGCATAATTCAGTTGATTAAACAAACTGATGCTGTTCTAGGGTTCTTTGTTTTTTGTACAGTTGGAAATAAAATGAGCCTGGTATTACAATGGTACATAGACCTAATGAGACACTGAAGAGTACTGGAGGAAAGACAATGAGTCGTGTCCCAAAAGTACAAAATGTAATTAAAAGAAAATCAAATTGAAGATTATTTGAATCAAAGTTCTGACTGATAAGTTTACAATTTGGTATCATTCTTTCACACAATTAAGTAAATTAAAGAAATAAAGGCTACACTACGAATTGTACTCAAAGTTTAAATTTTATGTGCAAAAATTCCAGCAATTCCTAAGGAAAAAACATGTCTGAAGAAAATCAATCTTTGTTCAAATGCTAAAACTCATGAGATTTACTGCACATGGAGGACGTGTATGAGTGGGATCTTTGTTCCAGACTTGTGGCATATGCATAAAATTTTTGTTGTAGTTCATGAAGTATTAGATGTTTGTTGTGAAGAGAGATGAGTAGCATTTCTGAAATTCCCTTTTTTTTCTTACATAACTTTACTGTTCTTCTCGCTGATTAAGAAAGATTTATCTAAAATTTCCACACACTATATGCACTTTTATAATTCTCAGTATCGAAGCACATTAACTTTCACATTTTATCCACTTGCTATACCTTTTTCCTATCACTCATATCTCCCTATGAGCAACCACTTATTTTTTCAAATATTTTTGTACTCCTACCCAAATATCATAAAAGTAAATCTGTATTCCATCTAATTAACAAGATCAAAGCTACTGATATGTTAGCATATAGCAATGTTCCGAACAAGAGTGCAAATTACCAAAATGGTGGTATTCATAACATGGTGGTTTTTAAATAAGATACCAGAGATTTACAGTTCAACACTCACATAACAAATGGAAACTTCCAACAAATCATCAAACTTGTCTTCCAGTGCAAATTTCTTCTAAATACATGACACTATTTAATTCAGGCAAAGGAATCCATTTTGTGACTGGTAGTGGTGTATTGGTGTAGAGCCAAACACTTAGCATAAACAAATAGGAGGAATACTGTGTTATATTCCTGCAGCAGCCCAGACACATATTATGAAAGGACATACTCTGAAGCAATAGCCCCACTTCATCTGTATCAAAAATGGTCAGTGAGTTGCACAATGAGACAAATTATTGGAGCTCATGGACAACCAAAGAAAGCCCAAAAAAGTTCTAAGGACAGGCTCAAGAATGGGAGCATAAAATCATTAAGAAAGAAAGAAGATTTAAAACATAAATTATCCCATGCTGGTTGGAGTTCAGACATTTAGTGATAACAGTTGTCCTTTTTTTCCAATATCTCTAATGTTATGCAAGAACATGCACACAGAAGAGGGAATTTTATATCTCAAGACATCATTAGTTATCAGGCAGAACCCTCTATCCACTTCCAAATGGTAATACCCATTCATGAAGCTCCAGTGTAGAGAGTGGGATTTTGTTCAGGGCAAATGCAAAGATATAAGAACAATACAACAATTCTGATTGAATAAATCCATACACAGAGTCTGACAGAAGTAGAGACCATGACTTTTTTAATTACCAAATAATTTCACAATCTCAGACAACCCTAGATTTCTGTTGGCTAATCTAGAAATAATGAGGTTACGTATGACAAAAAACAAAGGTTAAAGAACATATGAGAGTCCTTACTGGATGAATAGGTATAAGTACAGATTATCAATACATAAGAAGAGATTTTATTTAATTACTATATCTTTCTTGCTTTGTATCATTTGTTTTGAAGTCAAAATCATTCACAATTGCAGATACCCTGGAAATGGTTAACAATGGGTGTTCGGCAGAATATACAAGAACTCGCATGGTACAAGCAACCTCAGGTATAGTGTAAATTCAAAATATATAACATACTTGAGATTAAAAGAAACAATACCAGCAGAAGTGCTATCAGGATTAGAGATAACACTGTACCACCACAGACAAATCCAGCTCTGCAAACTCTAAAGGTTATTAGGTTCAAGAAAAAATTGACCCTCATCAAATAAAAAACAAATGGTGAGTGTTATACAAGATAAACATTCACATGATCATTATACCTACCAGCAATATCAGTATGCAAAGGCACAAATATGTTGAACCACCAGAGCTGACAATGTGGCTACAATTTTACCCTGAATGCCAGAGGCAAGTTATAATATATGACAGATATTAAGCACAACAATGGACCTCTTAGTCCATCTAGGCCATCCTATCCACCACATTAAACTTTGAAATAAAAAATAAAACACTCAAAGCCAGCCTTTATAATCTATATATTTATCAAGCATTCCCTTAAACTCCCTTAAATTGACTGCACCTACCACATCTAAAGGCAACCCATTCCAAATGCCAACTATCCTGTTAGAAATATAGAGCAGTATTAGCTGAAGATGACTTCTACCCTGCCAAAAGTTATATTCATGTCCCCTAATCCTACCATTCTCACCATTAAATATGAAAAAATGATGCATCAACATTATCAATTCCCTTAACAACCTTAAATATCCCAATCAGATTCCTTTTAATTCTTTTTTTTTCCCAAAAGAAAACAATTTCAGAGATTTTAACCTATCATCATACGATAACCTTCCCATCTCATGCATCATTCTCGTAGCCTCCTCTAAACCCTTTCCATCAATTCCATGTCCTTTCTAAGGTAAGTAGCCCAAGACTGAAAAAAGTACTCCAAATGTGACCTAACTAATACCTATACAAGGGCATTACAAGTAAGGCCTCCGATTACATTAGAGAAATTACGGTAATGGCTGAAATAGTTGCATCATAAAGAATGTAAAACCAAAGTTTACAGAACAATTCTCATTAAGAAAATCTAAATTATGGCAGGAAAGCAGAACTTATGTAAACTTCCCTAACTCTTGTTAAATAATTAATGTGGAATGTGTGAGAATGGATAATTATAACACAGAGGTATAACAAATGAAAAAATTACTTTATAGCACTAATGATGATAGGGAATTTTGATCTAATGGGAATAACTGAGACTTGATTAAACGTAGACAGTTTTGATGACAGAAGTTTCTTTGAAAAGAAGGGTTAGAGGTTATCTACTAGGAATAAAGTATGAAAAAGAGTGGATGAGTAATAATATATGTAAAATGTGAGTTACATGTCATTGAAATTCAAGACATCAAAGACAATAGCAAAGAAACCGAACCCGAACTTTTAGTTGGAATTGTTACTGATCACCAGGTGAAATTGATAAAATTAATAAGAAACACTACAGTGAGATTAGTTCATCTGTTAATGGGGTCAAAATTATGGGGGATTTCAAATTCAGCCATATAGACTGGGAAATCTTAAGAGTCAAACCATGAGAGAAACAGGTTTTTAGAAAAGGATCAGGATGGTTTCAATCATCAATTGGTCAGAGAACATACTAGGAAAAATGCTATTTTAGATTTATTGTTAACTTCTAATATAGAAATGGTTAATAGGGTAGAAATTATGAAATATTCAGGTGCAGGTGGTAATTCCTTAATTGGATTTTATATTTTGTTGCATATGGAAATAAGGAATAATAAAATTTTCATTCCAATTTTAAAAAGCAACTTTTGAAGAGACAAAACAAGATATATGTGCTGCAAACTGGGCAACTGAATGAGTTAGAGCAGGCCTTGACAAATATTTTTAGATCTAGGAGCCAGCTCAAAACCTCAGGAGCCAGGTGTACTTAACCTAACTTCACAACTGTTTATCCCGGGAAATGGGGGCTACAAAAGTGCCTTGATTATCCACATTTTTTTCTTTTCCCCAAAGTTTCTAAAAATAATTGTGCCATTACAATTCTAGACAATAATTTTGATGTTTTGGACAAATTGTTGATAAAAACTGATTTTGGTTGCAAAAGTTCATGATATCCGGAGTTTTCATGTGCAGAATCTGGCATGTGTTCAAAGTCAGCCGGTTCAAGCCTAGCCTTGCCTGTTTTATTTTTAGCTGTTAAGACAGGAATACAAAATATTTGTAGCTTGGTTAACTTTATTTGATTAGTGATTAAAAACATAGTAAACAAAAACACACAAATACACATTATGATTTCTTAAAGATTTCACTCAACTTCAGTTGTCATCTGCTGCTCTACGCTGCACGGTTAGCATCCTTTGACCACAGATGCATCTTCAGGTTGTGTTGGGATGTCACCCAGTTACTCATTATCCTCTTCCCTACAGATAATTGGTATCTTCAGTCTGTTTACAACAAACGCTTTTTCGTAATAATTTCCAAGCATAGAGTTGCACTAATTTTTGACATATTTTTCACAGGTGTTGACACTTGGCTTTTATGATTATAATTGTGATGACTTTTATAATTTTTCATGAGAATGTGATTAACTGACAGTAAAAATATTATGATTTAAAACAAGGAACTTAAGAATATTTAGATTAAACAATGGATTAACTAGTGAGATACACTAGTGCCTCAATTATCCACTGTTTCTGTTATCCGTGATTTCTTGCTTTCCATGGGCCAGCATGGATAATTGAGGCAACAGTGTATATTTATTTACTTTCACAACAGTAAGTGCATGCTTACGATCACATTAGCACATAACATAATGTTTTGGGACAACATGGGACCTATCGGTCCATCTCAAGTGTTTTATTCTCTAAACTAAATTAAAATAATTTTTTTTAAATCTTAAAGCCAGCATTTACCATTTATATACTTATCAAGCTTTTTCTTAAACACACTTAAATTTACTGCCACTACAACATCTG
>NW_013669151.1:91144-113535 GCF_000517525.1 Limulus polyphemus
CTATACCAACAAAATTACTAAACTTTGTTAAATTACCTTACAAAGCATCTTTTAACAGACTTTCCAAAATTTTCTCACAACTGATGTAAGACTAATGGGTCTATAATTACTGGGGCAATTTTTATTCCCTCCCTTGAAAAGAGGAGTTACGTTAGCTAACATCCAATCCTCTGGTACCTGCTCACTATTCAAGGACTGACAAAATATAGTACTAAGTGGCTCACACATCCAATCTTTAACCTCCTTCAAAACCCTTGGGGAAATATCTGGCCCAGGAGCCTTATCTTCCCAATTTTTTCTTAATCAGCTCAGAATTAATGCAGTCATCTTGTTTGATCTCATTTCCATTTATAAACTGTTCAAGATGTGGTAAACTACTTAAATCTTCATTAGTAAAAACCAAAGAAAAAGCAAAATTTAATAACCCAGCCATCTCATAATCATCAGATACTAGCCTTCCTTTATCAACCCTCAAGGGCCCTACCCCATCCTAACATTATATTTACCCTTAATGTATTTAAAGAAATCGTTACTCTTAATTTTTACATTTTCAGCCAACCTTTTCTCATAAATCCTTTTTGACATCCTAATTTCCTGTTTCACCAACTTTCTTGATCTTCTATATTCTTCTAAGTCTACTGTCATACCAGTCAATTTAAATTTCTTAAATATGTAATGCTTTTTTTTAATTTTATCTCTTAAACTCTTTGTTAGCCAACCTGGTTTTCTTTCTATAAGGAATATGTTTACCTTGAATATTTAAAAATTTATCTTTAAAAATTTTCCACATCTGATCAGTGTCTCCAAGTGACTCAGGTGCCTAATTCACAACAGATAATTCTTGTCACATCCCTTAAAATTTTGCTTTTTTGAAAGTTGTAACCAAAATATCTTACTCCTTATCTCCATATGCAGCAAAACATCTAACCAAAGAGAGCAATGATCACTTGCACACAGATGTTCCCCAATTTCCACTCTCTTGATCATTTCTGTATTTGAAGTTAACAATAAGTCTAAAATAACATTGTTTCTAGTAAAAAACCCTTCTCCCTCATGGTTTGACTCTACAATTTCCAAATCTATATGCCTGAAATTAAAATCACCCATAATTATGACTTCATTAACAGCTGAAATCTTAATTTCATTGTAAAGTTTCTCACTAATTTCATCAGTATCATTTGGTGGTCTGTAATAAACTCCCACTAAAAGCCTTTTCCCTTTATATCCACTAATAGACACCCAAATGGATTCAATCTCTTTGCTATTACCTTTGATATCCTCAACTTCAACTTGATATTATTGATTGAACTAACTTCCTTTGGTCCCGTCTGAGTCTAAACATGCTCACTGACTGGTTGAATTGAGAGAAAGAAGAAAAACGAAATGGCACAAAATTAGTAAGATGTGCAACCGTAGCAATTCATTCCTGAAAAAAACATGAAGTGCTGAATCCACCAGTAAAATCTTAGAAACAAAGTCTGATTTAGGACTCAAAGAATGCAAAAATAGTTTTGGACTTCCAACAGTCAAGAACTGTTCTAGAATCAATTTCTATTTAGCACAGCCCTATGCACAAATAAAATGAGAGAAAATACTAGGCACCACCATGAAATTTTTAGTCACCATGGTAACCTGGTGCCTGGCATTTATCAAGGCCTAAGTTAGAGATGGTAAATAGATTATTTAAATTTGCTGATAACACTAAAGTTTGGGATGTTGTTGGCTGTAAGGAGGAGGATACTGCTGCTTTACAAAAGGATCTGGATTATTTGGTGAGTTGAGCAATTAAATGGCAGATGTTCATCAATGTCTTAAGTCATTCAAGCAATGAGCTGTTGCTAATGGCAGGACAAATATGATTTTAGGTTACTTCTACAGAAGCATTGAATACAAGACTGAAGAAGTTATAATACTGTATAGATCAGCGTTTCCCAAACTATGGGTCACGACCCACTGGTGGGTCACAAGCGGAATGTTAGTGGGTCGTAAAAAGTTATACTAGAATTACGCATTAGCTTCGATTAAACGCTGTCTGTCGAGATAGTTCAAGACTCAGGCTTTCATTGCCAGGTAGTTGTTGTATCAAGCAGTATGTTATTTTGACGAGCTTAACGAATCAAAGTTGATCATGCTCTCAATTTAATCATTCGTTATCGTAAAAAGGAAATCAATTTTCACCTATTCATACAGTACTTTAGCTATAGTACCGGTTTTATCTGTTGATTGCAGAATTTTTTCAAAACTAAACGAACTGAATTCGTACTTGCAAGGAGCAGAAGGTATCAGTATATTCGCAGTTCATGAGAAAATTCGAGGTTTCATGAAAAAACTTGTTCTATGGAAAAACTGTATTGATAACTGAAATTATGACTGTTTTGAAACATTTCAAACCTTTGTAATGGAGAATGAAGCAAAAGTTGATGATGATATAATCATTGAGATATCTGAACACTTGAATAAGCTGAAAGAGAGTTTTATTTCCTTGAAGAAATGAAAAATATCCAAGAGAAAAAATGGATTATGAACCCATTTCAGCCTGACATAACGAGTGGGATATCGACAAAAGCTGAGGAAGAACTTTTTGATTTATCTGAGGATGCTTCATTAGAAATGAACTTTAACAGCAGAAAACTGATACAGTTCTGGGTGTCTGTTTGAAAACCGTACCCAATCCTTTCCACTGAAGCTTTGAAGGTACTTCTCCCTTTCTCATCTTCATATCATTGTGAAGTTGGATTTTCAGCAATGGTAGGAATCAAAAACAAATTCCGAAATAAACTTCAATTGTTAAATTCCTTACGCCTGAAACTAACCCACATTGATGTTGATGCCAATGCCATTCTTGACAGTAACAAGAGACAAGCACATCCTTCACACACGCCTCATTATTAATCAATTAGATAGCATTTATAAGTTGTGGAAATGTTATTGAAAATACGTGAGTATTTTGAAATGTAATTGAAATATGTGAATATGAATAAATAATATTTTCTATATTCTTTCATATATTTTTGCCCAGTAAATTTGAGTGGGTCGCCATAAGCTGTGGTCATGAATAGTGGGTCGCGATTCTAAAAAGTTTGGGAACCCCTGGTATAGATCATTGGTAAGGCCACATTTGGAATACTGTGTTCAGTCTTGGGCTACTTGCCTTAGAAAGGACATTGAATTATTGGAAAGGGTTCAAAGGAGACTACTTGGATGATACCTGAGATGGAAAAGTTGTCAAAGGAGGTTAAGATCTTTGTACTTGTGTTCTCTTGAAAAAAAAAGAAGTTAAGGGGATCTGGTTGAGATGTTTAAGATTGTTAAGGAAATTGACTGTGTTGATGTATCATCTTTTTTTGTGTGTGTACTTAATGGTGAGAATGGTAGGACTAAGGGACACAAATATAAATTCTGGCAAGTTACATGTCATCTTTAGCTAAGACAACTTTATTTTTCTATCAGGGTGGTTGGCATTTGAAATGAGCTGCCTTCAGATGTGGTAGATGCAGTTAATTTAAGGAAGTTTAAGGGAAAGCTTTATAAATATTTGAATAACAAGGGCTGACTTTAAGTTTTTAATGTTTAGTTTAATTTAATGGGTTGGATGGCTTAAATTGACCTTAAGGTTCCTTGTTTTCCTTTAATGTTATGTTATATGTTATGTAAAGCAGCTTGCAATTCATGTAGATTTATATCTCAAATACTGAAAGTCTTTTGTTGTTGAGTTTGAACTCATGCTTTAAATAAAACATATGACTAAAAATTTCCAGATGTCCTTCATGCACTGGAAGCAAGTATGAATTACCTTGGCATGTGTGAGCCAAAAATGTGGCAGACACTCCCCCAGTGCTGGCTTTCTCCATTTTAGTGCATGGAAGGTATGATATGGACTAGACATTGAAAGATGTATACATATAATATATACCACTTTAGTGGTCTTACAAAAAAAAAACATCTCAACAGTGGGCACATTTGGAGCCAGGGCAGATAGGTTTAAGGCTTTCCATTACCCCCTGACCAGTGCAGAGTTAGAGAAGTAAGTATACCCTGTGAGGCAGCACCCATCAATGGGTGGATTCCTAGAAGTGAACCATATAAAAGTTGAAATGGGTAGGGAAGTAAAAGAGGCACTTACCAATTAAAAATGGTGAATAGACAAGCAAATGGCAACTGGAAGTAGGCAATATCCTAAGAGAGATAAAACTGCCAAATGGTGGAGGTAATGGGAGATGAATGTGTTGGGCATAGTCTATATTCCAACATGTAAGACCTTGTTTTGAAGAGTCATTGAAAGTGCAAGGCCAGAGAGGAAGTTAAGTGACAGATTTGATGTGATGAGAAATGATAGTCTACAAGCGTCTCCTTCCAGGATGCAATATATAATCTGGATAAGTTGATGAAATCATCTGGTAGGCATAGAGGACAAGAGATCCATGGAAAAAGAGGGGTCCCATGGCAAGAATAATTAATTGTGGGAACCCCAAAATGGAGTTATGTGTACCAAGTAACTCCTGACAATTCAAACTGGACACAAAAAACAATTAGGATCAGTATGACCATAGAGGGCTGGGAAAGATGGAATAAAAAGGGGAAAGGAGGAATGACCTCCCTCCTAAGCCTCCAAAGTCTTAGGAAAAAATGAGAAGTCAGCAGCAGATCAAGGAAGATTTGTGAAACAAAGTACACGAGGCATTCAATGCATAAAGATCAAATCTGTGATGGCCAGAAGCAAGAAGGAAATTGGTTTTGAGAGAGAAATGGTATAATGAATAAGCGACCAATAGTTCAAACAGGCCCTGGGTAAGAGCATGTAAACCACATGAAGGTTCCAATTAGACAAAGGAATCAGACAATGGGAACAATGAATGAGGAAGGACTGGAACAAAGTGGAAAGAACAGCAGAGTAAAACAATGCAACATATCACTTTTATTGAGAGAGAATAGAATTAAAGAAGGGCTACATGGTCAGAAAAACTTAACTGGCAGGCATGTCAACCTTCCTGATACGGAATCCTGTTTCCCAACCTCCCGACATGTGACCAGGATCTCCCAATATCAACCTTTTTAATAATTTAACAAAAAGAACAGAGTTGCAAAATTAAACTTCACAGAGTGCCATCCAAGATAAAGTAAATATTTACTCATTTTGTGTGACATTGTTATACTTTATTGTGTTATACTGTCTGCTTGTTGTACTACATTCCAATGCATCGAGTGAAAGGGTATTTTCAATGGTGAAAAAGATCGTAACAGAGAACAGGACTGATTTTTGTGCCCTTTTAAACTGCCAGTTTATCGCAGATTCCTCAGCCCGTAAATACAAGCCTAGCAAGCAGGTATTGAAAGATACCAAAAGTGCAACATACAAATATAACAAAGAACACTAATCAGGATATGTGTATTTTTTATTTTTCAATTCTTACAATAAAAGTGTATAACTGTATTAGCAGATGACTGTGATTCTCTTAGTATATAAGCCCACTTTAATTCAAAACATCATTTCAATCTTATAAATGTAAATAAATGTCTGAAGTTCCCCAGAATACATAAAAGTGTACCTTTTTTTTTCTCTAAATTTTCTGGTGGAGCATGCCTCCCCCCAGTGGATGCTACTTACTGTTACAGTGCCTCCACAAAAAGTCTCCTGATTTGGCACCTCTCAGTATTGACAGGTATGGACTTGTGAGTATGGGACTACACAGGTCCCACAAGTGAAGACTAAGTGACAACACTCCAGGGAGTGAATGGGACTGAGGCAGAGGTGCTATGGACACCAGTCAGTCAAAAACCAAACCTAAGACTGAGCAGACTAAAAGAACCTGCACAAAACTATCTGTGAGAAGTTGAAGAGAAGGGTACATATACAGAGAAAGATCAGACCAGTCTTTGCTGAGGGCAACCACAGCCAGTGCAGGTTGGGTGAAGTATCAAGACCTAGAAGAGGGGATGCTTGGTACTGAGAGGAGTGGTGAAGGTATTGATCACTGTTGTGTCCAACTGGCAACAGATCCAACAATGGACCTGAGGGTGGAGTGACCACTCTGTAGGAAACATCTTGTCTGGTCAAGAAAGATAATCTAGCACCAAGTTCAAAGCCCCTGGAAAATTACAGCAATTAGAAGAACCCTATTTAAATGGGCCCAAAACAGAAAGTTCAATATGCAGAAGCAATGGATGGGGCAATAAAAATATGTAGAAAGGCATTCAAGATGTTGACCTTAGTCATCCATATTCTAGATAAAAAGAAGCAATGGAAAGAAACCCCATCTTGAACTGAGGAACCACTGGATAGTGGTTGAGAGAAGAAAAATGATAATGGGACACCAGTCTCTGATCTTTGGGGAACAAAAAATCAGGAAGAGGCAAAGGACCCTCTTAATGCCTAGCTTGTCCAAAAGACCTGATACCACTGCCTTAAGATGAAGAAAATTCTGAGGATCTGAAGGAAAAGGAATGGGAAAAGTAAACATAGAAAGAAAAGACTAGATGTGAAAAGCCATATGTTAGAACTTGAATGATTCACTGATTGGCTGTAACTGGGGTCCTGAGATCTGAAAACAGAAATTTATGTGCCCCCTTAGGGCCTGAGCTAACTATGTATAACAGGAGGTAATCACTAACATGATGTATGAAGGACAACTTTATAGGAGGGAGGATGGCAAGAAGAAGTAGAGGGACAAGAAATGGGAAAAGAGAGAGAGATAATGGAAGGTTGACAGGGTTGAGGAGTGGTGTGGATTCATAAGGTGTGGAGAGACAAGAAACCAGTGAGGAAAGGGAGGACTTCAGGGTGAAGATAAAAAAATCAGAGGGAGGTCACAGAGGTTAGAATGTAGAAGACAAACAGCAGTGAAAAGAGCATCATGTCCCAGAAGTACCCAACAACAGAGTCTTAAGAAAAGAAAGCTTAAGACTAATGGCATATGCAAAATCTCAAAGCAATCATACAAGGAATAGCTTTGTGCAGAAATCCACTACTAATAGTATGGTTTTTACTACCTTTATTACATTTTAGTGATGAGGAATACAAAGAGATTCTATGGCTATACAATTTATTCCCTAATTCTTTAATGAAGAAGCTGTTTTAAAAGACCTTGAGGATCTTCTTAAGGATAAATTTCTTTGTCCTCACAAATTTATCCTCAAACATTGAAAAAGCTTTGCAAACAATTAGTATGTAGGGGGGGGGGGGGAACTTAGCTGTTATTTTTCAAACCTTTTGATATGATACTGGGGTAATTACAGATAATTGAAATATTACTAATAGAGAAAGTGTTAATGTAAGATCTGAACACAATATGCCAATTTGTATCTTCTCAAAACATGAAATTTAAAATATCCAAAGAGAGGGTCAAGGATCAGTAATAAGAGTGAGAGTAAAGGAAAGTGTATAATAATATATCAACCACACTATATCTGCTATATACAGTGCTGACAAGGCCTTTGTACCCAATTCCAGGGCTTTTCAGACCAGCTGGGATATAACAGAGATAGTAATGAAATGCTATTTAAATTAACAAACCACTGGTGTAAATTGGGTTAAGTAAGTGAATCTATAATAGCTTTTCTCTTAGATAATAAATGGAACCAATATGTAAGAAACATGGCTGAAATGATTAAACTTCTGGTCTTGACAAAAATTGTTCTGAAACCTTCAAGGTACTTGACAAGGAGAGTATGAATAATTCAATTGTTTCTTTACAAATGTCTCTTGACACTAGAGAAATTCCTAATGATCAGAAGATTGCCAATTGTGAGGAACCAATTTAGTATTACATGTTAATTTTGAAGTGAGCATTTTTTGGCAAATAATCATCGATACATATTACTCAATATTACTATCATACATACATTGGAGGTATGTTAGTAACAACTTACCTTATGAGCAATTTTCTTTTCAAAACCCACCAGTACAAATCAAACTGTGATGTCATAACAGTCAATCATATGATGATGACAAACACTGAAGTTAATCCTGTACAGTGTATCATGTGTTTGTTGTTCATTTGTTCATTTCAGAGTGAGATGTAAAGTATTCCTGTATGCTGATCTACATTGTATAAATACTTAACTGGGAAGATGTAAAGAATCTGTCCTTACACTATACAGGTTATAACATGTAATTTATGTGATCCCTAAATGAAAAGCAATCTCTGACTCAGTGGCAGCAGAAATGGTAAAACACTTTGCAGGAATAATATCTGGCATGTAGTCTTTTTTTTTCTAATGACCCATAGGAATATACATTATTTTATGAAAAATCCAGTGGTGTATGCCAATTTATAATTAGATAACATCCAAAGAAGTTATGATTAGTTTTTGTCAGTAAAGTTAGGTGATTTTCACTCTAATTCAGACATGGTTATGGCACTGTTGTAGTACCTTATCTATGGACCACTCACTATTCCCAAACTTTTTGTGAAAACTATGAGTAACTGCTGAGATAACAAGCCAGAATCTCTGAATATTTGTTTTATCGAAGAAACAAGGTCAGATTCAAAGATAACTTGCAAATGCAAAGTTGTAAAACGTCCGAGGTGTTACAAGTGTAGCTGCAATCACAATGGCACACCAGTTGCTTATAAAGTTAGATGTAAGAGAGGTCAGAGAAACTTTAGCAGAAGAGGTGCTGTCAAGTGCCCATAGAGAAGTAAATCTGCATAAAGGAGCAGCAAATTCATGAATGTATCCAACAACTTGCCCTCAAATGGAAAAAAAACAAAGACAAATCAACATAGTGCAAAACTAAATGATGCAAGGAAGGATAACAATTCAAGATCAGGTAAAATATTCATATTTTCTACCATTGAATCAAAGATTGCTTATAAAAAAAAAGTGTCCAGGAAGACCTTTTAGTTTTCTTCTGTTAACAGCAAGGTATTAGAATGCATTACCATAGGTAATTTAATTACAAAACAATTTGGAAAGTAGAAACTTAATAAATAATCTGAACATAGTTATAGAACTTTTTTTTTGCCTCACCAAAGGTTAACTTACAAGTCTGTCTAAGGCTCATTATATAGGCTTATGTTTTATTAAAAACATATATACACATTTGCTAAGTTGCCTAAAAAAAAAGACTTCAGTAACAAAGTAGAAAGCTGACTATATAAATAAGTAAAATTGAATTAATGAATGTTCATGTGATTTATTTGATAAAGTTTAATTCTTATGAATTGGTAGAAAAGTAGAGTAATATACAGAAATGCAGCTTAGTAACAGAAAGTGAAGATGACGATAAATGGGCATTTTTTCAAGTGAAAGAAAGTGACTTGTTGCTTCAGGAGTATAGATTTTTTTAACCTTAATACTCTATCATTTATGGTATGAATAACTTCTTGATAAAGAATATTTCAAAATTTGCTGATGATACCAGATAAAGACACTTGCAACAGCTGATTTTATTAAGAACATTAATCTTATTCAAAATAACTTAGTACTGCATATACTAGAGCATACAAAATGAGTTTTAACATCCAGAAATATAAAATTGTTCTGTATTCCTTGGGGTATGGAAATTGTGAACTTAGAGGTAATACAGTTATTGTTGACAATTTAAAACTAATTCAAGTTTCATAGTATATTCCATTCAAATATCTCATTTTCTGAAAATATAAAAACTATTATTATTATACATATAAATTAAGAACATGGTGAGAGGGTATGCTGTATATTTTCCTATATTTGGTAGTCAGTAAAATTGTAGAATAGTAAATTCAAATCTATTCTTTAAATCTTAGATATGGTATAATCATCAGATTAGTTTCCTAATAGTTATATTGTGGCGTGTGCTACTAGTACTAACCTAATTTAAATTATTTTAAACTTCTGTTACATGTGATAGATTTACAGTTGTGAATGTATAAGATTTAAATATTATTTGCTTGTTTTTGTGGATGAAAGTAGACCTTCATGAGCCAATGCCAATGGAATTTTTTTCTGTTTATTAAATAATTAATTTATGCTATTACTAATTAACAATGTTAACATTATGAGCTCTAACAATCATGGAATTAGGCCTAACGATCGCTCAAAGAAAGGGAATCTTTAGTTTAAATCGGTGTTATTGTTATCCTAGGCAAGCAGAGCGTGATACAGTGACTATGCCACTACCATTGGTTGTAGTTCTTCAATTCTAGTTTCTAAGTTAATCCTATTGTACTATTTTGTTCATTGTTGTTAATTACACTAGTCTGTACTTCAAATATTATTTGTCAGTTGTAACTAACTAACTAACTTGTAAAATCGTAGATCCAAAGAACAGGTGACCAAAAAATATACAGATATTTAATACGGTCTTCTTACGTTTTTAACGGAAAAAAAATTGTTTTACCTATCGTAAACTTGTGTTCTTTCAGTTTCACGTTATCGTTTTGTAACTTCCTTGTGTTTGTTTACTTGATAAAGCTGGTTATCACCATAGCACTGACAACAATAAACGACCAAACAGTAACAGCACCACCTCGCTGCTAGAGAAAAAAAAAAAAACTTCAAATCTTCATCACATTTACATCGGGCAGAAACACTGACACTTTAGTTGTATGTTGTTAAGCACAAAGCTACATAAGCTATCTGTGGCTGCGCCAACCGCGAATATCGAAACCCGATTTTTTTGCGTTATTAGCCCTTGGACTTGCAGCTAAGCCCTTCATTGGTTTAAACATAACATAACTTAACATTTAAGGACAACAAGCAACCTATTGGTCCATCTAGGCTGTCCCATCCTATAAACTAAACTAAAACTATTAAATAAAAATCTAAAAACACCTCAATGCCAGCTCTTATCATTCATATAGTTATCAAGCTTTCTCACTTAAATTTACTGCCTCTACAACATCTGAAGGCAATCGTTCCAAAGGCTAACCACGCTGTTAGAAAAACAAAACTGTCTAAACTAAAGATGACTCCTACCTTGTCAAAATTTATACTTGTGTCCCCTAGTCCTACCATTTTCACCATTAACTATGAAAAAAGATTATGTATCAACACCATCAACCAGATCCCCCTCTAACTCTTCTTTTTTTAAAGAGAAAACAATTTCAGAGATCTTAAAACCTCTTCGAATGACAACCCCTCCATACCAGGCACCGTTCTAGTAGCCCTTCTCTGAACCTTTTCCAACAATTAAGTTTCCTTAAGGTAAGGAGACCAATATTGAACACAAATGTAGCCTAATCAATGATCTATAGAACGAAATTATAACATCTTCAAACTTGTATTCAATATGTCTGTAAAAATAACCTACAATTTTATTTTCCCTACCAATAGCAACAGCACACTGCTTGGATGGCAACATATATTTAATACGGTCTTCTTACGTTTTTAACGGAAAAAATAATAATTTGTTTTACCTATCGTAAACTTGTGTTCTTTCTGTTTCACCTTATCGTTTTGTAACTTCCTTGTGTTTGTTTACTTGAGAAAGCTGGTTATCACAAGACTGAACACTATCAACCAGATCCCCCTCTAACACTTCTTTTTTTAAAGAGAAAACAATTTCAGATATCTTAAAATCTCCTCGAATGACAAGCCCTCCATACCAGGCACCGTTCTAGTAGCCTTGTGTCCCCTAGTCCTACTATTTTCACCAATAAGCAAAAAGATTATGCATCAACACTATCAACCAGATCCCCCTTTAACTACCAGGGACAGTAAGAATCTCGTTAATCCATTCATGCGCGTCACTAATTTGGTGACGAGGCATTTGGCTACCCTAAGAGAGTCATAGTTACTGCTGTTTATGGTTAAACTCACAATCATGCAGTATAACTTCACTTTTACATTCATTAACTTACTTACTTAGTGACGTGACTTCCACTGTCGTAACAATATGTACAAAAATTCGTTACACCATTGGTTATCACAGTTATATCCAGAGTTTTAAATAAGTGTCTCCTTTTCATCAAAGTTCACACGGGTGGGTTCAATTACTTTAGAACTCCCTTTAACAAGACAAATTGTTCTTCTATATCTCTGTTATTACAATACAAACTGTGATACTTTCATTTTAGAAATCGCCACTATATGCTGTTTATGGTTAAACTCACAAGAATGCAGTATAACTTCACTTTACATTCACTAACTTACTTACTTAATTTAACGTATTTAACGCTGATTTCTCCAAGCCCGTTCCCTTGGCTGTGGTTTCGCTAGATAGTAGATAGGGACAGTGGGAATCTCGTTAATCTATTCATGCGCGTCACTAATTAGATGACGAGGCATTTGGCTACCTTAAGAGAGTCATATTTAAAACGTTATGTTTTCACTTGGAAGAGAAGCTCCTCCACTGAAATTGACTGCTGCAGGACTTGCTAGCCAACAGTATCCTGATTTTCCAGAACTGCTATGAGACCCAGAAGATGACCGTATTACAGCGACTTCGTTGCACAAACTCTCTGTAAGTTATCATTGCTACCCATCTCTACTCTAACAACGCCTTACTAAAATTATGTATAATGTCTGAAAATCAGGTTGTATTAGAAACGGGCGTGACGTGACTAGATGGTTAGGGCGCTCGATTCGCAATTTGCGGGTTCGAATCTCCGTCTCACTAAATATGCTCGCATTTCAGCCTTGGGGAGTTATAATGTGACGTTTAATCCCACTATTCGTTGATAAAAGAGTAGCCCAATAGTTGGCAGTTGGTGGTGATGTCTACCTGCTTTCTCTCTGGTCTTTCACTGCTAAATTAGGGACAGATAGCGCAGATAGCCCTTGTGTAGCTTTGCGCGAAATTAAAAAAATAAACAAAGTATTAGAAAATAATTCACCTGTAGTGTTATCGAAACTAATTGAAGAAGTAATAGAGTTGTTGAATGAAATTCTTGAAGAAGTGTTAAATGAGTTAGCTAAACATAATTCTGTCCGAATGCATTTCTTGTATTAACCTAATTGATAACTTGTTCAGTGTTAACTTGTTCGGTGTTAATTAATCTTATGGATGGTTTAATCAATGAATTTGATTATTTGATTTTGAGATGTTTCATGAAAATTTTGAATTTTTAGATATTGAGGAATATTTGACCATATTTGATTATAGTGTGCTTGTTGTTTTCATTATTCCTCTGTGAGCGAATTCTTTATTCCAAACGTAAACTTCCTCGAGTTGGTGGTTTGTATGCTTAATCCACGACTGCATAACTTGGATTTATATAAATATATTTGTAACTTGTGTGAAGTCAAACCAAAAGACTACATCAACTGGCCACGTGTTACGTATGACTGACTTTAATCCAGTTTGACTGAACTCCATTTATAACTACCCTCCTCTTTCTTCCATCCACCCACTCTTATATCCAATTGGCTAAGTTATTATCCACACCTGTACAGATAATTTTTACAAGCCTTTAATGTGGCATCTTGTCCAATGCTTTCTGAAAATCCAGTTACATCAAATCTATACCCTTACCCTCTCTAAATAAGCAGTAACCTCTTTAAAGAATGTCAATAGATTTGTAAGGCAAAATTTTCCCTTAGTGAAACCATGTTGACTATCCAATAAAACTAAATTCCAAACTTTGTTAAATGACTTTGCAAAGCATCTTTTAACAGACTTTCCAAAACTTTTCCTACAGCTGATGTAAGACTAATGGGTCTATAATTACTGGGACAATTTTTATCACCTCCATTGAAAAAAGGAGTAACATTAGCCAACTTCCAATCCTTTGGCACCTGCCCACCATTCAAGCTATGTGTAACTTTGGGCCTAAACACAAACAAACAAGATCCAATTAAAGTTCATTTGCCAAATATGTGTCCAACTTATTAATTAATCCAAGCCATTCTGTAGTACCTCAAAATATTTATAATTAACCAAGAGTTTAATGTCATCAACCAGTTTACAAATTATGTTTCTGCTGTAGCATGTTCTATCATTGAGTGGATAATTTTGGAGTATTTGGTAAAAGTAATCATATGTCAAGTCCACGTAATGATAATGAATAAAGTTATTTCATAAATGGCATTTGTTACTGCACAGGCTACACTCACTCATAGATCTGAGTTCACAAACAACGTATGAAGAAAATTTTCGAGACTAATGGTATATATATGAACAGATTACTTTGTTAGATATATCACTTTAATTTAATGCGAGTGCTAAGACTTAGATAGCGTGAGTTTTGAATTTAGTTATGTTAGAAGTAATAGTTTATCGCAGGTTTGTGTATTAACTGTTTACAAATAATATGTTTTGTAGTTCATTTGTTATTAATTGGTAATTGTTATATTATTGCACAATGTTACTAGAACCTTCTGGGTTTTTCTTGTTGTTTTAATTGAATATTATTGCATCATAATAGCTAGTAGTATGTGGAACATTCTAGACCTCTGTTGTGGTGTAAATACGCGTCCAAAAAAGCAGAAAAGAACAGACTGGGAAAAGAGAGAATAAAAGCACAAATTGAGACAGAAGAAAAGAAGAGAGAGGAGAGAGTGGAATTACATAAAATAAGAACAAAAATTGAGAAAGAAAAAGGGGAGAAATTGGAGGGACTAGAAATAGAGGGTATAAGAGCACAAATTGAGTTTGCCAAGTTCATCCCACAGAAAGATGGATGACTCAAGAATGACAATGAAGTCAAAGCCAACTGACCCAAGTTTCCCAAATTGGGTGAACTGAAAGACGACATGGATGCTTTCCTGGGGATATATGAAAGATTCACCCAAAGTGAGAACCGGGACAAAGGTGACTGGGCAGTTTGTCTCAGCCCCCTTCTCACAGGAAAAGGCCTACAAGTGTATTTGGGCATGACATCAGAAGATGCCATGAACTAGGAGAACTTAAAAGTGGCCTGGCATAGATTATATGAACTTACCATAGAAGGTTTCACCAGAAGCTCAAACAAGTCCAACCTGACACTGAAGAAACTTTAGTTCTGTCTGTGACACGTCTAACGTAATACTTCACAAGGTGGAATAACATAGCAAAATGTGAAGATAGTTTTGAAGAACTGGCAGACTTACTAGTACATAAACAGTTCATGATCATATGCTCCATTGACATGTCATTGTTTCTAAAAGAGAGACCACCAAAAGACGTGGGTGAGATTATCAAGCTGGCTAAACAGTGTATGGAAGTCCATAGAGGGAGTAAAACTGGCAAGTCCAAGTATAACCAGTCAAAGTTGAAACAAGGGGTGGCTGACCAGAAGTAGGATTCCACCAAAGGTGACAAAAACCTAACAGAGAAAAGAGAGAAGAAATGCTATGCTTGTTATAAAATGGGGCACAATGCGAGTGAATGTGAATCTGTTACCAACAAGCACAAGCAGAAACCTCAACAGAAAGAATGATATACTATGCTTGTTACAAAATTGGCTGGGGGTCATCGGAGATGTGACCAGATTCTGCAGGTCATGTGACATCTGCCAAAGAACAGTACCTGGAGGGAAGGTAGCTAAGGTACCACTGGATGAGATGTCTCTCATAGAAGAACTATTCATCAGAGTAGCCGTGGACTTGATCAGACCACTAGCACTTGTATCCAACAAAGACAACTGGTATGTGCTGACAGTAATCGACTATGTTACCCATATGGCATAGCACTGTGAAAGATAGAGATAGGGAGAGTAGCAGAAGCCCTTCTGGAATTGTTCTGCAGAGTAGGCTTTCCAAAAGAAGACTTGAGTGACAGAAGGACCCCGTTTAACTTAGAACTGATGCAAGAGGTGTGCATACTCATGCAGCTCTTTACCACCCCATAAAACCCCAGATGTAATGGACTTTGTGAAGGATCCATAAAAGAGCATCACAAAATCCACTTGTTTTAAAATAATCTATTCAAAACAAATCAAACATATGTACAAAAATTCGTTACACCATTGGTTATCACAGTTATATCCAGAGTTTTAAATAAGTGTCTCCTTTTCATCATAGTCCACACGAGTGGGTTCAATTACTTTAGAACACCCTTTGACGAGATAAATTGTTCTTCTCTATCTCTGCTATTACAATACAAACTGTGATACTTTCACTTTAGAAATCGCCACTATATGATGTTTATGGTTAAACTCACAATCATGCAGTATAACTTCACTTTTACATTCACTAACTTACTAAGTTAATTTAACTTATCTTGGTTGCATATATATTGTCGAACTGAGGCCTAGAGCGTCTACAAACTACGATACATTATGGTGTAACAATACCCACTTAAAGCAAGGAGAAAAATCCCGAAGGTTCAATTAAATATACAACAAATGATTTGTAAACAGGTATGTAAGAAAACCTGCGATAAGTTGTTGCTTCTAAAAATACTAAATTTAACACTCGTGCAGTATGACTATCCAAACGAAACTCTCATATTCAATTTAAATAAAACAGTCGTGTATATCTAACAAGCCCCTCTTCAAGAAAAACATTTACAATATTTTTACATTATATACAAAGACTATTTTCAGTTCATTGTTGTTGTTATTTGTTATTAAGCACAAAGCTACACAAAGGGCAATCTGTACTTTGCCCACCACAGGTATCCCAACCCGGTTTCTAGCGGTGTAAGTCCACATACATACCGCTGTGCCACTAGGGGCTTTTTAGTTCATACAAAAGTATCCTCATATAGTCTACATTAACATAGGGCATCTGGCAAACCTTCAGCTTGATGTAACCCCTGGTTATAGTCTCAATCTTGTGTTGCACAAGGCCTGTCTTGCCTAGTCTATCTGTGAAGACATTGAGTACTGGCACAGTAGCTCTTGTAGGTCTTTCTTCTGCTTACCAGTCAGTTCTTCACTTATGTTGATGTCCTTATATGTCTGAACTCCCACAGTGGTCTTAAGTCTAATAGGTTTTCATCATCTATGACAAAGTCACCATCTTCTGGTTCTGTGTCTATGTCTACTACACCTCCAACATTTATCTGTGCCTCAATAGCTGCACTCATTTTGTCCTCTTCCCTATCAAAGTACCTCTTCAATAGATTGGCGTGGTAAGTCTTGGTTTTCCCATCCACTTTCACTATATAGTTCATTCTGTTCATTACTCCCTGCACCTCAAAAGGTCCTTTCCACAGCAGGGTGAGTTTGTTTTTGTCTGTAGGTAGTAGAACCAAGACCTTCTGTCCAACCTTGAAACGTCGATCCTTGATCTTCTTGTGAAAGATGTGCTTCTGATTGTCTTGAGCTGCACACAAGTTCTCTCAAGCAAGATGACAGTTCTCCTCCAGTCGGTTTCTGAGGTCTAATATTTACTGTTATATGTTCCTCACTTCTGATCCTTCTACTGTCCACAGTTGTTTAAATATCTGCATCAGACCTCGTACTGTTCTTCTGAACAGCAACTTGAAGAATGAAAAATCTGTGCTTGCTTCTGGGACTTCTCAGTAAGCAAATAATACTGCCTGCAGGTACCTGTCCCAGTCACATGGTCTCTCCTGGCACATCTTCAGCATGCTCTTTAAGACTTTATTGACGATCTTACAAAGTCCATGACATCTAGGGTTGTATGGGTGGTAAAGAGCTGCCTAGTGTTAATGAGTCTGCACACCTTTTGCATCAGTTCTGAAGAAAACTGGGTCCTTCTATCACTCAGGCTTTCTTTTGGAAAGCCTAATCTGCACAACACTTCTGCTACATTTTTGGCAATGTTATGGCTTCTGGATAATGTGTCACATAGTCGACTACTGTTAGCACATCTCGATTGCCCTTGTCATAAATAGGTGCTAGTGGTCCAATCAAGTCGACAGAAACAATACTGAATGGCTCTTCTATGAGAGGCATCCAACCCAGTGGCACTTTGGCTACCTTCCCTCTAGGTATTGGCTATTGTTGGCAGAAGTCACATGACCTGTAGAATCTGGCCACATCTCCGATGAACCCTGGCCAATGGAGTTGCTGGTGATTCTGTCTGCTATTTTCTTTTCTCCTTGGCGTCCGTTCACAATTGTCTCATGAACCAGCTTCATCACTTGAGTCTGATATTCTGTTGGTACAATGATTTGTTTAACTTCCCAGTAGGAGTGCCTTGATATATCCAGAACAGCACTCCCTTACAATCCTCCATTCTGTAAGTCCCTTTCTTCTTTCTCTTGTGCTCGACTTTCTTCCAGGTACTGTCCCAAAGTTTCTGCAGTGAAAGGTCTTTCTTGTGTGCTACCTTCAGTTCCTGTAGATCTACGTTTGGGATGTCATCTTTTGAAACTTTTAGGGGCTTGGTGTCTTGCTTGCTTTTCTTTTCTTGAGCTCTTGTGGTGACTGCAGATGCCTCATCAGTCTCCATTCTGTCTGGTTCCTCCAAACTTCTACTGCTTGCTATATTTCCAATCACCAAGTCATAGATTGGTGCTTTCATACACATATCCTCAAGATCTCTCATATAATATGGAGTGTCCACCTTTATTCCTGCTATAGGAAACTTTCTCACTGTCTCGTCAATCAACACACAAAGATGTACCTTGCCCATCATCTTGCCATCAGCTACAAGACTGTTTCTAACTGCTGCATTACTGCAACCAGTGTCTCATAGAACCTTCACTTTCTTGTCCGTAAAATAGGGCCATGTTGTGATTTGTTGGCACCCCTTGATGTTTGTCACATGCTCGAATCACAACTGGTACTGTTGATCCATTTGCTAACTTGAGTGGACCATCAGTCATGCACTGTTTAATACTGGAGATAGCAAATTGTTCTTGTGGTGAATCTGACGTGTTGTTTCTATTCTGTTTCTTATGGCAGTGGAATCCATGGTTACAGTCACTTTTTTCTTGTTTCTTGCCAGAACATCTTTGTAGGTAGCTCCAGCTGCTTTATGTTGAGATTTCTGCTGTGGCTTGTTGTTGATAGATTTGCACTCATTTGCTATGTGCCCCATTTTATAACAAATATACTGTCCCTTTTATCACTTTGTATCAAGGTTTATTGAACCTACGTGTTTTTCTAGCATGATGAACGATTGTGATATATTTATTCTCACTCTTACTTTGTAGCCAAACACAGTCATATTTACGTCAACTTTCTCAAGGGGTGCTGTAGCAATAATACTTTAGCTGCATCTGCTATTTTTTTCATGGACCTTTTAACTCAGACCATAGCTCGCGTGATTTACACCCATAATCTACATACCCCGCCTCCCAAACCAATAGAAATGTATTTTACACCCTAAGTATCTAACTGTTATAAGGTTATGGAGAAGACAGAGCGCTTCAGAGTACAGAGACTGTGAAAGTACCAATTATTGTTGTTGGATCTGTCCAATGATGTCTCCTCCTTTTCAATATAACAAGCCTTCTTGTAGGCATAATGAATATAAATATTAAAAACATACCCAAGAGAGTTAAAGAGATGTAAACCTGAAATTATGTCCATACTAAAATAAACCATTTTGTCTTGGTTGTTACGTTATACAAAATGTTTTTCCTGCACCGATTTGCAGATAGTCTTATGTGGCTGTGCGCCAAATTCTGAAACAAAGTTAAGATATCTAAAGAGGTGATTACGTTTTAAAATAATTTTGAAGACTTAACATGTCTTTACAGTCACTGTCACCACGTTTAATCATGCTCAATCTGGCGACCATGCATCTTCATGATAATATTGCAGAGTAGTATATTTATTACAAAACTTTTTGTCTTGTTCAAAGCATGCCCCTCCTACTTGTTGGCTTCCCATAATCCATCTACTTTGCATGAGGACTGCAGTTTTTTAGTGCCTGTTTCAACAGTCCAATTATACAGAAATCTGTAAACGCTGCATCCATCAACGTGACCAGTATATCTTTATATAAAATATTCTTTTCATATTCCAGTTGTTCGAGGTAAACGAGAATGAACAGATATGTCATTAAAGTAACTTGTGTACATATGAACTGTGTTGCTTTTGGAGGTGAAGATCCCTCTTAATTATGTTGCTCACTTCTACCATGGGTGCATAGACAATTTTTGCTTTGTGTTTGTGGATTTTCATATATTACAAGATGCCATACTTTGCTAGCAGTAATTGATATACAACTTGTTGCAAATCTCTTTCTGGATGGTCCTGGTACCAAACTTGATCCATATACCATTTTTCTCCAGAGTTATTAAGTAGATGTAATATCCCTGTCTTGGAAATTCTCAATCATTGATCTAATACATCCTTATGATTTGAATGCGTGAAGATCTTTTGTCCAAAAGGGCTCTTACATACCTCTTCAAAAAGCAATCAATTTTAGGTGGCATCTCACTACCCACACAACACCATTTAATATTAATATTGTTTTAAGCTATAATATCAATATGATTGTTTCTTAGAAATAGCTACTAAATTATGATGGCTTTATGGAAAGTTCATAAAAGTAATCATAGAATTTGTACACTTCCAATTCAGTATAAATATGTGAATTGGTGATCAATTAGTTGATGATCAAAAAAGGATTGATTGAGTTGTTGATCGAGTAATGTTATTTAGAACATTGAGAATTAGTGCTTCTTTCAGCTAATCAGTAAGTTAATCAGATTTGTCATCAATGAAGGAAACTTCTGTTAAATGCTATCAGTGTATAAGGTCTACATTAATTTCAGAGTTTCTGTTAAAAGGTTTTGTATTTGAAGCTAGATCTGTAGGTGGACATGACCGTAGCAAACGTTAAAGAAGAAATGAACTAATTTATTATTGTTACACGGGCTGGATTTCTTATGATTTTCACTAAATAGTCAAAATAACCCACTGAATGATAGAACACATCACAACTCGGGTCTTAGAAGTGGGGTTATTTTACTAAACGTTTGAAACGTTTACTAAAGTATAACTTTTTAAATGACAACACAGGCACAAAATGAAATGGGACACCTGTTAGAGATGATAAGACAATGGAAAGAAGAAAAACAGAAAGAGACAGAGCATTAAAAGATCAATAATAAATTTTTAGAAAATTGAAATAAAATCAAAATGAAAAAGACAGAAAATTAAAAAGAGATCAGTTAGAAATTTTAAAAAATTATAGGGAGATATAAGATATGAATTTAAGAAAAGAGCAAAAATAAATATACATAATATTTGAATAAGAATTCAGTACAAAAATAAATCTGATAGATATGATCGATAAAAGTGATAAAGGATATAAAGATCTACAATAACAAAACTAAAGAAGTATGGAAAGACACTAACAAAATACAGAATGGTTAGAAGAGCAAGGTCAGTAAGGTAGTAAAGAACATAAATGACAGAGAATAAAACATTTTGAAAATGAATTGGGAAATACAAAGATCAAACCAGTCACACCCCTTTCAGAAACTCCCCAGCAATTCAGACCTAAAAACCATTTACTATAATGTATGAAACAGGATAACCTATTTCCTCTGCACCTGTAATCACTACTGCTATACCATCTGTGACTTCTGGACATTCCTGGAATATTCTAGTCATGAAACTACTAAATCCAATTCCAGAATTTAGCTGGCTGGTTCAACATTGCCCAATTGACTGTGGACTATAATGGAAAGGTACCATGGGAGGCATATCAAGCTCAGTTAGAAATAATTTCTGGGGTGAACAAATGGAATAGTGAAAACAAAGTATTCACCCTGCTTCCTACTTAAACGGACCAATTTTAGCAACATTAAGATGAGAGCTATAACAACTATCAAGCATTAGCGGTTGTCTTATCAAGAGGTTTCGAGTGAAAAACTAGAAAAAAGTATCTGGAGCAGAGTTTCGGAACAGGGTAATGAGGAAAGAAGAGACCTTAGCCGAACTTCAGGAAGATTTTGAATGGCTTATCCAATCTTTCTTTATCTGGACTTTCCGCATGAAATGATGGACAATCTCGACCAGGAGAACGTTACAAGATTGTCATGGCCAGCAAAGTCTCCAAATCATAATTTCATTTGTTGGGCAGAACTGAACCGGTAAATTGCTATTCACCACCCTAAACCAGCAACTATAGCAGAGTTGCTGCGCCTTATAAAATGACAAAGTGGAACGAAATCGCAGTGGATGACATTAATAACCTCATCGACAACATGTCACGTTGCCTTGCGGAAGTTATGAGAGGACGATGAGGACCAACCAAGTACTGAATGTTTAATATGAACTGATATAAGGTTACAGACGCTATTTATAATAATTTGATGTTATATTTTCTCATTATATATGTTTTGGTAATGATTTGTTGTGATAGGTGTTTTGAGCATTTGTTCGTCAAAACACACATACACATCTGTTTTGTATAACAGGGTGTGCCCTTGGTATAATCTTTTTCGGAACAGATCAGCGCTTTGGTCAGACAATTTCTTTGTACTTGGTGTAGGGTCATGCCTCGTTACGTGCCAGAAGTTATAGGACGTCAAATTATTCGATTGTCCAGAAATGGAAAGAAGCAAATGGACATTACTAGAACATGTGTCTGATGTTCTAATAAATCGATCATGATGTCCATAAAACCTGTCTGTTATATATGTTTAATAGAACATGCATTTCTCAGTTTGA
>NW_013669151.1:113707-117168 GCF_000517525.1 Limulus polyphemus
CTTAATAGTAATGGTCTTATTTGTTAAAAAATATGCAAACATTTTGATCAAGATTGTATATCACGAGTCTTTGAAGAATGGAAACAGAATATTACTAACTACATGTAGAACACTATTACAAACGTTTAGAAAAATTATTTTAACACATCTTAAAAACTATACAACCTTTACGTGTTATGGAATGGTGAAATCAGCAATTCTTTCAAATATGACAATTTCCTCTGTTTTCAGGTAAACTTTTGTTGATGCAAAACGACATTACTGTCTTGTGATTTTTTAAAGGATGCAACTTCTGATTTTCTAAACCTAGAAATGGCTGATATTCTGAAGTAAAAAAGATCAATATTAAAAATATGATTTCGGGCTACAGCTCAAGATAGAGGTAAACAACAGACAAAATAAACACCTTTCTTGGTGTAATTTAGCGTCTTTTAGTAATTGGTCATTCATAGAAATTGGAATCGAATTAGTTACAAATCGCTAAAGTCAGAATAACCTTCAAACATAAAAGCTGTCACAATCAGGAGTGAAATTCTGCCGGTACTCAGGCAGTACTAATACCGGGACTTATTTGAGCTTCTTTACCGTCTTATATGTTTACACGTATATGTTTTTTCTTTTTTAAAAAACACTTCCACTTCGCCAACTGAGTACCTCTACTTATATTTTGGGAATTTCACCCCTGGTCGCAATCATAGCTTATGAGAAAACGTGTTAATGTTTGTTGACTTTTTTCCAAATCAAAACAAGGTAAGATATTTGAGCAGCAATTAAAACTTCCTTGGCAAATAGAGGCCGAATCTAGAGTTGCTCTACTTATATCAATCTGTTGGTTTCAGCTAATAGAATATCCGTGATACTCGTAAGTTTCGTTTCTTATCTCTTATGAAAAACCAGACTGTGCGGTTTCTAGATTCTACGTGCAGAAAAACACTGGTTTGGCTAAAGTTGACTCAAACTGAAAAGAAAAATTAAAATTCAAAGAAAAAAAGCGATAAACCTTATAGAAACTCATTAATGTTTATTACACAATTACTACTTCGTCGCATTTACCTTCTGTTATTTATCTGTAAAATATAAAATTTCTGGTGAAATCAGATCATTAGACACTGTCTAACCCACGAAAAGTTCACAAAAGATGCATTTTATCGTAAAGATTAGCCAGTACTAATATTCTCGCTTAATTGATTCATACTACATTACTGACTTCGATAATAACACTGATATCGGTGTTTTCGTTTTTCTTCTTTTTACAATCTGGCATTGCTATAATGAAATTTTTAGTATAAAAAAAACTTAGCATTTCGTTAAGTATTGTTTCTTGGCACTTGTGTGTGTAATATTGAAATAATAAATAACACACAACGTTAAAATGAGTGCACAATTTAAAATATTTTTAATTAAGGCCAATCTATGGCCTACAAAAAAGTTGGCTTTACATGTTTCTACGTTATAAGATTGGCCTTAATTAAAAACGTTTTTAATTGCGTACTCAATTTAACGTTGTTTGTTATTTCTGATTTTAGCATTTCGGTTCGTTGAATACCATGTGGTATCATTCTTAGTTGTGCTAGTTCTAATTTAATAACGTGAAATTGAAATAAAACCCGCCCTTTAATATGAAGCGTTCATCGACTGTGCTAACTCGTATCATATGTTTTCATATTTATTAGGTCAATGTATAGTTTTCCAAATACAACGCTTTGGATTCAACTAAAGCTATTTTTACATGAACATTGCATATTTCTTGTAATGTAATATAATTTTTCAGATATTGTCCTCTAAGTTTCAAAGCCAAAATACAAGATCATGAAGTATAATTTTTTGAATATTGTTTTTTAAAAATGTCTAGCATCGCAATATTACATATCTAAAAATTAGAAGCAACACCAAAATTACTTCAATGGAATTGAATTTAATCATATTAAGTTTATTTTAAACCAGTTTTAATGAAATTGGTATAATTATATTAAATACAACTGTTTAAATTGTGTTAACATAAAACATTAACCTTCATGCTTTAATGAAATGAGCATAATTTCGTGAATACAACAATTCGATTTTTTAAACGTGTGACAGTAATTATTTTGAGTAGAGCCTTTTAATGTTATTAAAACCTGTATTCCATTACTACAGATTTGAAACATTACACTATACCGTAATACAAGTAATATAGGTGTCTTAAAAAACCCTTTTAGCTCAGCTGTATTGTTCTCTATAACGAATGACTGCTAAGATCTCTGCTTATTTCTTACAACTTATTCAAGTAATAATCACAAATCCAATCTAATTTGGTAATCTGCGCCCAGTAAGCCCAGATACAGCTCCACTGCTGCAACTCCATTGTTACTCATACACCAGTGGTAACTACTTATTTTCTTTAAGTTCTTAAACTTATTTCAGTTTTTTGCTTTATTTTACTTTTTAGTTTTCACTTCATCTCATCTCATATTTCTTGGTTTTCTTTCTCCACGCAAGGTTTCCTTTCATTCTGCTTCTTTCCGTGTTTTGTCCATAAGTCTTTCTTGACTGCTGTTTAGACAGTATTTCCGATCTCCAACTAATTTATTAATTATTAGTTAAGTTTATATAAATATCCTCAATTCAATATTTAGGTCAACCATGTACACTACCAAATTTGTAATGTTTCGTACTTTTTAAATTTTTACTGTGATATGGGCATATTTATTCTAAACTGAAGATCTTCAGTGTTTGAGGCAAGTGCCACCATTATTTCCAAGTTTTGAATATTAACTTTATTGTTTTCTGTCTTTCTTCAGCTTTCCGATGTCAAAAGTGAACGTACTCTAGAAAGCTTACTTCACGATAACACATTTCCGGTTTAAGATGAGGTCGTGTCCCAAATATAACATCGACAGAGATACCGTCAGTATTTAAAATATGATTATTTTCACCAATTGTCAAAATAAAAGGCTTTTACTTATACTTCTTAATAGTGTTACGTCTCTGGTCGTCTGTTAATTTCCCGTAAAAATTCTTTCTGAAGAACTTCAGCAATACCAGTCCCTTCTTAAATAAAACTAGTTTATTCTTTCTCAATACAACTTTGCAATACACGTAATTTCCACAGTCACTTTAATTTAAACACACGCTATAATTCACAACGATTCACGCACTTTACTTACGACTTGACTCGAATATCTATCAGCAATTATATATGCCGTCACTTTTTATCTCCGCTTTATTTGCCGGGCTTATATACTAAAATAGAGGGCGCCTAGAAAAGACTAGAGTTGCCAGGAAAACTGGTGATCCTTCTAGAAACTCATGACGTACCAGCGTCACGTGACTTCCACTGTCGTAACACTGACCCTTCCTTAGTATTATTCGTCTCGAACAATAGCCACTTACATTAAACCAATAAATAATTAACAATAACTTAACTAAATGTACAGAATTTACAAACACAAAATTAAAATTCAACAAAGTCTCTTAATTTT
>NW_013669151.1:118140-121639 GCF_000517525.1 Limulus polyphemus
AACCTTCGAGAATATCATGACGTGTTACTAGCGTCACGTGACTTCCGCTGTCGTAACAATATCTTTATCACTTAATCGTCTACCCACGTTCTAGAAATTTCTATATTCTCGACGTCAGTGTATTGCACGGATCGTTCGATAGTCTCAACATCAATGAATTATAAACATAACTTCCTACAATCGTCTGTTTTTAATTCTTATTATAACAAAAACTGAACAATAATAAAATATTCACCCACAAAAATAAATTAATCAATAACATCTAAACTAAACAATCTTTTATATCATGACAGATACTGAATACTTTTTTACAATAACCAAACAGAATAGTATCTTCTCAAATACTCTCTATTAGTCCATCCACCTGAAGATGGTATGAATAAATCATTTCTCTGAAGCTAAATAATAGTCAGCCTAAATCTGCTACCTGGTAACTTTTAGGGCTCATTATCTGAGTAGTACTTAATTGTAGGAACTTGAATTCTAAGTGGCGAAGGATCAAATAAGCATCAGCTTATTTTTTAAAATAGTCATCCACCACCCATTGGTGTTACTTTTAAGATGTTCACCGTATTTCAACCACCACCCATTGGTGTTACTTTTAAGATGTTCACTGCATTTCATCCACCACCCATTAGTGTTACTTTTAAGATGTTCACTGTATTTCATCCACCACCCATTGGTGTTATTTTTAAGATGTTCGCTATATTTCATCCACCACCCATTGGTGTTACTTTTAAGATGTTCGCTATATTTCATCCACCACCCATTGGAGTGACTTTTAAGATATTCACTATATATCATCCATCACCCATTGACGTTACTGTTAAAATGTTCACTATATTTCCTTCATCACCCATTGGTGTTACTTTTAAGATATTCACTATATTTATAGCTGGTTAGTCTACCAAGACTCCCAACCTTTACCTTTTTTTCAAAATCTAATGTTTTTTCTGACATATATAGTGTAAGACTTGCTCTATCATATGGTCTCTTTTTGCAAACGATCGACATAAGTGCTGTCTAGAAGTAGCAAGACTACCAATGTTACATACAGAGGGCTGAGTAAGTTAAATTAACATGATTTTGAACATGCAAATCAGCAAGTCAGATGACAACCACTGCCGGTATAAAATCTCGATGGCGTTGAGTCGGTGATGTGATGCGACTTAAAATTACTTGTTCATGGGAAGAGTATGTAACAGCTTTTCATACTATTCCATACATTACCAGACGTTGTTCCTATGGGTTTCTGTGTAATTAGACTGTTGAAATGGGCGTTGAGAAAATGTCGTCCTCGTACATTATACATAGATTATGGAAAGCCTGCATATAGGAGTATTGTGCTTTGGACATGAAAAACCTTACAATGGAGTCTTTTGCGATGGAAGCTACTGTCAAGATGCACAGTCAGATAAATTATAGCTGGACTTGGTGACATGACCTGTAACGATGTGGTGAGGCTCCAAAATAGTTTTAATACACCATATTCAACCTCTATGCTTATCCAACACATTGATTGTGTATCCATCATGAGTTCAGAAATTTTTTAAACGAAAGAAAGGTGGGAGAAAAGAACATGTGACTTGGTTCCATAAATAATTATAGTTAAATTTATAAATTTTGTTGTTACCATTATTTTTTCCGTACAATATATCTGTCATTAATTAATTTGTAACTTTAAAAGTTAACAGTGGCTGGTTTTCATGCAAAAAGATTTTTTCTTTCTTTCTTACATCATTAATTCCCCGCCTCCCCCCAAAAAAAACATCTTTCTTCCATAATTTGTAGTTCATTCTGAAGATTTCAGTAGGGAGCGCATGATAATATTTGTTAATGATAATAGTTGATAATATTTGTTAATGATAATAGTGGTGTTGATACTACGCAGTGTTATTTATTCTAAAACATTTTCTACCACAGCGATCTCTTACATTTTATATTGTATCATCACATGTTTTAAGGTCGTGATTCTTAGTCAACGAAGATGAGATTAATAAATGAAAAATCAAAGAAACTGTTTATTTAAAAATAAACCCCAAATCTGAACACCAGTGTATTTATTTATTATTTTGTTTTACCCTATAGGGCTAAAGCTGACCTTCCTTCAGTCCTTTAAGACTTCAATTTTATGATTGTAGTAAACTTTTTAACTGAAGTTGTCTTTTCATTTGTGGGAATTTTATACCAATGAATTTATCTCTGGTGTAATTTCAACAAAATGTTTAGTTGTTTTAGAGCAAAGCCACAATAGGCTATATGTTGTGTCCACCTCGGGATATCGAATCCCATCGGATACTTCAGCAAAATGTATTGTTATTTTAGTAAGTTCTTCCTATAATGTTACCATATCATAAATATAGATATCAATTCTATTCAATGTGAATTGTCAGTGATATGACCAGGGCGGATTGAGAACACAGTGGCCCCATAGGCGACATCACTTCTGTAGGCCCTCTTTTTTTCTTCTTCTTTCTTTTCGAATTGACATTTTGTTTATCAAAAATAACGTTTACTAAATGTAATGTTTGTTTTGTTTTTAAGTTTCCTACATTAAAATTATCTGAGAAGTGTATTAAAAGAAAAAGCATAACATCTGGGGCTCTTTGACATTAAGAGCTCGTGTAAAACTGTCTATTCTGCTTTTTATTTAATCCGGCTTTACAAGGGATTAGGCTAGCTTAAAGTCTGGGTGAATTATGTTAAGACAACATAGTGATATTTTACCAGTGACACAAAACACGAATTCTTAAAGTTTTTTTTTAACATCTACGTCATTCCACATAAGCTTATTCAGATTAACCAGCGTAACGCAGCATGGTCTGTCCTAATGGTAAACCTTGCACCATAGAGGTAAGGTTGGAAATATGTCAGACTCTTTACTATAGCAAGGAGTTCCCTCCGTGTTACACAGTAGTTCCTCTCTGGTCTACCCAAAACCCTACTGAAGCAGGCCACCACATGTTCGTTTTCGCCCACTTTCTGAGACAATACTCCTCCAATTCCGACATTACTAGCATCACAATCCCGTATGTGGAGCGGAGGCCAATTCTTCCTTCAACGTCTTGAAAGAATGCTGGCAAGAAACTGACCATTCAAACTTCTGGCCTTTTTAGTCAAATCATGTAGTGGAGCAGCTATAGTTGCAAAGTCCTTCACAAACTTCCGATAATAAGTACGGAGTCCCAAGAAACTTCTTAACTCTCCCACATTGTCTGGTGTTGGCCAGTCATGCACGGCTTTCACTTTATCAGGATCATTTTGCACACCATTCTCACTTACAATGTTCTCTATCTCTTGTCGCTTTGCTGGAGCTATTCTCCTTGGAGGGATCTTTATTGGACGGTGATTGCCTGTGTTTATTCTGTGCTCTACCAGGTTTGTGCAGCCGAGGTCTTGATCCCCTATCGGAAAGACTTCAGCATAATTTGCCAAAAGTTCTTTTACCTGAAGAGCCTGTGATGATGATGACAAATGGACTATGCTCTTCTTATAGAGG
>NW_013669152.1:0-3356 GCF_000517525.1 Limulus polyphemus
ATAATCTTCTGGTAATGTAGTTTATTTTGGCTTGTCATAATCTTCTGGTAATGTATTTTATTTTGGTTTGTCACAATCGTTTAGTAGAATATTTTATTTCGGCTTGTCATAAGCGTCTAGTGGTATATTTCATTTTGGCTTGTCATAAATGTCTTGTAGTATATTTTATTTTGGCTTGTCATAATCTTCAGGTGGTGTATGTTATTTTGCTCGTCAAGACATTAAAGGTTTGTTAAATCTCCATTTCCCCTTTACTTTCTAAAACTTCAAACTTTATTGATGAAAATTGAAATACTTTCTATAATGAGTTTTCACCTGAGTGGTTCAAAAAGTATTTTGAAAGCATATAAAAACAGATTCAAATTGAGCGTATCTGTGTTTACTGTAACAGTAATTACAATATGCAGATAAACAAGTAATGAATGCAAGTCCGTGTTTGTAAATGTTACTGAACAAGATCAGTACCTATTTCATTTTACTAGTGTTAACATTCCTCCAAGCGACAATCTGATGTGTAATTATGTGCTTTCTGTAAAGTTTTAATTATTTCCATGAACAGTTTCAATTAAAGCTAAATTAAAATAAGGCATGTTTTATAAACGGACTTCTTTTCAGCAAAGATGTTGACACTTTATTCAAATGAAGACCCATATTTTTTAATTTCATTCCAAGAGTTTTCAAGACTTTGAGCAAAAACACGGTTAGTTGAAAATGTAAGCTACTCTAACATCAAGACCAGAGATTTATCAGTTACAACAGAGTTCTCATGGCCAGGTGTTTCTCAGTTACAACAGAGTCATCATGGCCAGGGATTTATCAATTACAACAGAGTTCTCATGACTAGCTGTTTATCAGTTACAACAGAGTTCTCATGGCCAGGTGTTTATCAATTACAACATAGCTCTCATGGCCAGGTGTTTATCAATTACAACAGAGCTCTCATGGCCAGGTGTTTATCAGTTACAACAGAGTTCTCATGACCAGCTGTTTATCAATTACAACATAGCTCTCATGGCCAGGTGTTTATCAATTACAACAGAGCTCTTATGACCAGCTGTTTACCAAGTACAACAGAATTCTCATGGCCATGTGTTTATCAGTTACAACAAAGTTCTCATGACCAGCTGTTTATCAAACTTGATAAACAGCTGGCCATGAGAACTCTGTTGTAACCTGGCCATGAGAGCTCTGTTGTAATTGATAAACACCTGGCCATGAGAGCTCTGTTGTAACTGATAAACACCTAGCCATGAGAGCTATGTTGTAATTGGTGAACACCCAGCCATGAGAGCTCTGTTGTAACTGATAAACACCTGGCCATGAGAGCTATGTTGTAATTGATAAACACCTGGCCATGAGAGCTCTGTTGTAATTGATAAACCCCTAACCATGAGAGCTCTGTTGTAACTGATAAACACCTGGCCATGAGAACTCTGTTGTTGTTTATCAATTACAACAGAGTTCTCATGGCCAGGTGTTTATCAATTACAACAGAGTTCTCAGATAAAGGATGTTGCAAAAACATGAATGTATGGATTAGCTCTTTAAATGAAAAATCATAATGGCTTGGTCGTATCAAATCCTGTTTGCATTTATTTAATAAACAGTGTTTTTATTATCAAACAATAACAATTTTGAATAACATAATAAGTATTAATAAGTTAACTCATCGCATTATATTAAGACACGATAACCATTTCTCAGTAATTTAACTCAAGATATGAGTGTAAAACACACCAGCCAGTTATCAGTAATTTAAGTCAACACATCAGTGTAAGACACACAAACCAATTATCAGTAATTTAAGTCAACACATCAGTGTAAGACACACAAACCAATTATCAGTAATTTAAGTCAACACATCAGTGTAAAACACACCAGCCAATCATCAGTTATTTAGCTAACATATCATATTAAGACACACCAATCGATTATAAATAAATTAACTCAACACACGCCTCAATGTAAACCATACCAACCACCTTAACGCACTTACAAAATCAACAATAATCGAACTAGCACACAATTGGTAAAAATAAATCGTTAACCCAAGGGATCAAAATATAACAGTTATCGATAAATAATAACTTGATTCAAAGCAAGACCCGGAAATATTGGTATCAATATTCATGATATCAAAAACATACGGAGGTTCAGAAGTCTTAATATAAAATGACGAAAACCGTATAATCCGAGCGCTTGAGAAAGTTGGATCTCTCTACTTCAGGGTCAAACTGGGAAGCCCCCCCCCCCCAGTGGCACAGCAGTATGTCTGCGGACTTACAACGCCAAAAACCAGGTTTCGATACCCGTGGTTGGCAGAGCACAGATAGCCAATTGTATAGCTTTGTGCTTAACTTCAAACAAACTGGGAATCAATATTTCAACTCAACAAATCATTTTTACTTCACTCTTTGAGGAAAGCTTAAATTACTTAACAGCAACGAATCAATTAATTTTAACGAGATCACACGAACACTAAAAACACAAACACTTATTAACAACAAACCAACAGAATAAAGTAGTTTTTTTAGAATAAATCAGTAATGTGATTTTTGCCATAAGCTTGACTTCTACAATGCATTGAATCACGCAGAAAAAAAAACATCAGCATTTCAATTACCAAGAGCGTAGATTATTCTAGACTGTTAACTGCAGAGGTCGCTAGAGTGCACAATCATTAATAATTAACAAATAACATATGGAAAGAATAGATCGACACGTAAGATAAATATATACTTTGGTAATTCTTTATTTATTGACCTGCTGATGAAAAGTCATCTGAAAATTGTTTTATTGGGACGAAAATAATATTTTTTTCTGGTGTTCCTACGAGGTGGTACTTAATGAATGCCGACATGTTGGCTAAAAAAGGTTGTTGGTGTTTTGTTGTTTGTTATTAAGCACAAAGCTATACAAAGGGCTATCTGTGTTCTGCCCACCACGGGTATCGAAAACCGGTTTCTAGCAGTATAAGTCCGCAGACATTTCGCTGTGCCACTAGGAGGCGAGCTAGAATGGAGAAGAATGGCAGAATTATTTCATGTCTAAAAAAAATACGTATGTTGCTCCACATTCAAATTCTCTGCTTTTTCTAAGTTTCTACCAATTTTAGATAATCTTTGTTATAAGCTTTCTACCCGGATGCATATACTGATTTCCTGCCCTGACTATTGTTCTGCCGGATATCAACTATTCAAGATACGGATATCTATCCCTTCTTACGATAAAAATTATATTTTATAATCAAAAGATTAAGTTTAAAACCTAGTCAGTGTATTTCAATATAAATCTCATCGACACCCTTAAATATGTGAGATACATTACGACTGCTATAGCGTCAGGTCTGTTTATAT
>NW_013669152.1:3403-8578 GCF_000517525.1 Limulus polyphemus
ATATATATATATATATATATATATATATATTTGTGGAAGAATTTGAAATTCATTTCCATAGAAAATCTATATAATACAACATATGGGGTAGATGCAAAATAAATGGAAGATACCTCCGCCCCACCTTTTTTTTCTTTTTTTTTAGGTTTATTTTTATTCTGATACATTTTCGCTTAGGTTGATTTACCTCACGAGCCAAAATCTTCTACCTTTTATTAAATTTTCAATTCTGGTTTATTTATTACATTTATTTTCGCTTTAAAAACAAAGACTATTCATTCATTGTATTATGGTTGGAGCCCCTAAGCCATAGATTTGTCTAAGGGCTTATAACGCTAGAAATCGCGTTTCAATATCCACGATTGGCAGAGTAGAGATAGCCCAAAACTTCCCTCCAAAGATCGAGATTTATTATTTGGAGTCTTTGCGTAGCGGTTAGCGTGCCTGGGATTATAATTCGCGTCCTCTTGTCTCACAAATGCGGTCTACACTTTCGAGCTATAAACATAGACATAGGGATAATGGGGGTGGAGGCTAAACCACCTATCTTTGAATCCATTTCCTGGTAATCTAAATACACGTACAGTGTCATAATGAAACAATGCTTTCTAAAACTTGTAGGACTAATCCCCCTTCTAACCTTAAGTTCAGTAAGCCTAAATAATTCATACAAACTTTATCATAGCTTTCCATACCAGTTCACGTTTTTTTTATTATTATTATTTGTTATTACTTTCTTGTCCATTCTTTCTAGCTTTATCGAACTAGAAATTAGCACTTGTACAAAAATACATCCATTAAAATGTTACAAACCTTTTCCCATTAGAATCCACAATTCCTGAGGTCAAATTGGACTGGGTCAGGTACATTCATTTAATAGGCCTGGTATGAACTGGTGATTAGGGCACTCGGCTTGTAATATGCGGGTCACGGGTTCGAATCCCATCACCTAACATGCTTCCCCTTTCAGTCGTTGGGGCGTTATAAAGTGACGGTCAATTTCACTATTCGTTAGTAAAAGAGTAGCCCCAAGAGTTGGCGGTGGGTGGTGTTGACTAGCTACCTTCCTTCTAGTCTATCACTTCAAAATTAGGGACTCAAGATAACCCTTGAGTAGCTTTGCGCGAAATTCAATAAACAAACAAACTTAAATATTTGTTGCCCATTTTTTGTTCGTATGACAGAGTTTCATAGTTCAAGAATCCGGTCAACAGTTTAAACATATGTCTCAAAGATACCAGATCACTGTAGAAACTCTAACTGAATCAGAATAACGTTTTGACAGGTTTATCGAGTTCAATGGCATTGCTATTAATTAATATAACGTTAGTCCCCACGCACTTCTACTCGAAAAATCAGTCCTCATATTACACTTATTGATTCTCCGGTATCGTTTTTATTGATTGTCTCAAGTCGTCTTCGCGGTGGTTGAGTGTTGGATATAATCTGTGTGGTTGAAAATAGGGTTAACTTTCGCAAGTTCTCGTGCGAAGGTCCTTATACCTTATTACCTTATCCTTATTGTTTGTAATTGAGCACAAAGTTACACAATGGGCTATCTGTGCTCTGCCCACCACGGGTATAGAAACCCGGATTCTAGCGTTGTAAGTTCACAGACATACCGCTGTGCCACTGGGGGGCGGTTCTTAAACTAAATAACATCCATTGTTCATCAGTGTATTTTATTCAAAACGTTCCAATTGTTGTTTGTTTGTTTTTTATTGTTTTTCAAGAGGGGGGAGGGAGAAGAGGTTGAACATAACATATGGCACTATGAAAATAATGATCGTTATGTGTGGAAACTGCGAATGCAAAATATACTGGTCATGTGACAATGTTTTGGCCATTTAAAAGTTGTAGATTTATAGTTAAGATAATTTAAATTATTTGATTTATTTCACTCTTGATGTTTAATCAACTCTAACGAAGAATTATTTTAAACAGTTGCTTGTAATATTCTTGTTAGACTGACTTTTAAGTAAAAAACACATGTTCTGAAACTTGTCTCGGCGACTTGGAACTCAGATAACACACGATGGCCTAGCATGACCTGTTGATTAAGGCACTCGACTCGCGGGATCGTAACCCGGCGCGAAACATCCTCGACTTTTCAGCCATTGGAACATTATAATGTTTCGGTCAATCCCACTATTCGTAGTCAAGAGAGTAACCCAAGAGTCGGCGGTGTTGTTGTTGACTAGCTGCCTTCCCTCTAGTCTCGCCCCCAGTGGCACAACGGTATATCTGTGAACTTACAACGCTAAAATCCGGGTTTCGATACCCGTGATGGGCAGAGCACAGCTATCCCATTATGTAGCTTTGTGTTTAATTACAAACAAACAAACCCACTAGTCTACCACAACTAAGTTACGGACGACTGGTGAAGATAGCCCTTCGTTTGGCGAAAATTTTGGCAAACAAAGCAACACATAATAGCTTACAATGATTTCTGTCGTCTCTTTGTAAAGGATATGCGAATACAGCGTAACATATTAACTGCTTACGTCTTTGTGTAATAATCTTGAACTTGCTCACTTAACATCTACCAAAGTAAAATAACATTATATGATGCATTTATATATATGACTTTCTAATATTTCAGAGGATTCAGCAGACGATAACATTTTGGAATCATCGTTTGGGGGTTTTTCTTTCTGTCTGTTTTGTTCTATCGTGACATAAAGTGAAATACCTTGTTCAACGTCAGTGTGATTTACTCAGATCATGTTAGATACGAGAAGCTGAATCACACAGATCATTGAATCCATCTGTTCCAACTTTGTTTCGCCGTGTGTTTGTTTACAACGTACTTCGATTTCATTGTAAAATCACTCAACGTGTGTGTGCAGTGTTTTCTTTTAGAACCACCCTACTATAACCTCTCGTGTCCATTTCTTGAGACATGTCGAAAGAAACAAAGAACAATCATATAGTAAATATTTCTGTTTCGTTGCAGAACGTGTTATTCTTGTCCTACACAAAATAATTGTTCTTTTTATTTGATACCGACGAAAGTTATTTATCGTCCAAATGATCAATTGCAACTTTGGTTAGGAACGAAAAATGATAATGTTTATGCCATTATATATATATATTACATATTGTAAAAATCAAAACACATGCTCACTTACTATAAAAAATATTTAATTCTTTTGTTTTAGTTTCCCTGTAAATGATCATAAACCATTCTCGGATCATAAATAAGGTTCTTACTACAATATATTTACTTCACACTAAACAATACTGCTTTTTCTAGTGATTGAAGCGTTTCGATATAAGGTTCTGACTACGATATATTTACTTCACACTAAACAATATTGCTTATTCTAGTAATTGAAGCGTTTCGATATAAGGTTCTGACTACAATATATTTACTTCACACTAAACAATATTGCTTATTCTAGTGATTGAAGCGTTTCGATATAAGGTTCTGACTACAATATATTTACTTCACGCTAAACAATATTGCTTGTTCTAGTGATTGAAGCGTTTCGATATAAGGTTCTGACTACAATATATTTATTTCACACTAAACAATATTGCTTGAAGCGTTTCGATATAAGGTTCTGACTACAATATATTTATTTCACACTAAACAATATTGCTTTTTCTAGTAATTGAAGCGTTTCGATATAAGGTTCTGACTACAATATATTTACTTCACACTGAACAATACTGCTTTTTCTAGTGATTGAAGCGTTTCGATATAAGGTTCTGACTACAATATATTTACTTCACACTGAACAATACTACTTTTTATAGTGATTGAAGCGTTTCCATATAAGGTTCTGACTACAATATATTTTCTTCGCATTAAACAATATTATTTTTTCGGGTAGTTGAAGCGCTTCAATTACTCGAGTGTGAGCTGTCAGTCAGAATATTGACAGTATATCCTCAGAGACGTACCTTTAATACTCCTCAAATATATTCATTCAGATTATATATAATATATATATATCAGTCAATACCTCTTTATATTTTTTCAAACGTGCTGTTTTTCTATTGTTTTTTTTTTTCTTCTTCTTTCAAATACTTTCCGTTATTTTTTTGATGGATTGGCTTGAAAATGGGTAGGTTTATACCTTTGTCCAATATGCCCGGAAAACTTTTTTCAGTTATTATATTTAGGTTTTTAAGTATTTTATGGGATCAAAGGTCAAACAACCCAAAAATGTATATTTGGGCTCCTATTCTGTCATACATTTGAGATTTTTGGTCAATTACTCGGCCATATTTTGACCAATTTACAAGGTGAATTGGGACAAAGATACTTTTCTACATATTCCACAAACTGAAGAACATAAATGGTGGACTTGCCCATTTTTAGTAATTATATGGGCTCAAGATGGCACAAAAACATAATTTGGGGTTTTTGAGGATTACTCCACCATATTTTAGATAATTAAAATGTGATTTGGTAAAAAAAAATACTTTTCATAGGGCCCATACATATATATATAAAAGTGTGGGTTATCTCCCATTTTTGATTATTTTAGGGGGTCAAAAGGTTAAGTTAACAAATCCACAATTTTAGAGGTTTTGAACAATTACTTAGCCTTTTTTTTTCGACCAATTTGCATGGAAATTTGGTACAAAGATAACATATGCAGGTCCCCAACAGAGATATCAAAACTATGGAATTTTCGTCTTTTGTTCAATTTTTCAGAACGCGAAATTCAAAACAAACAGTTTTTCAGCGAGAAAAGCACAATTTGAGATTTTCGTGAACTATTTATGTGTGTGTCAACCAACTTATATGGAATTTGGTACCGAGATATCTTCTTGCATTTCTCAAACAGTGATATAGACAGTTTTCTTTGTGTGTATGTGTGTTTTGGCAATGTTGGGATTGCGTGGCAAAGACGTGTTGTATTCGCCCGCAAATGTTGGCCTTATTTATATATTTGTGTCTAAAATATGGCATACCATTGTATATCTTTATTTACGTCTACTCCTGGTCTAGCATTAGTTATCATTGCATGTAGAATATTTACAGAGAGTATTGCCTCTCGTGTATTTTCAGTCAAAATATTTATATAGATGTTCAGATAAGATTGTTTGTTTTGAATTTCGCGCAAAGCTACACGAGGGCTATCTGCGCTAGCCGTCCCTAATTTAGCAGTGTAAGACTAGAGGGAAGGCAGCTAGTCATCACCACCCACCGCCAAACTC
>NW_013669152.1:8991-18763 GCF_000517525.1 Limulus polyphemus
AGTCGGGCGTCCTAACCACCTGGCCAGTTCAGATAAGAATGTGTCAAAACTCGATGCGTAGATATTATTTGATATTATTACAACCAATAGCATTTGTGTATGTTTGTTTATATCTGAAGTAATCCAGCCAATCCGAGTACAGTTGCAAATATTTCATATTATGAAACATCTGCATAACTTTTCCAATACTCCAAGCTGTAATCCTATTGGCTATATATTCTTATATTTTTATGGAGTTGGAAGCAGTATTAAAATGCAGCTTCTAACGCTAAATAATAGAGTGACGTAATGCACCACCGATACCTCCATTACAACGTTTTTTGTTTTTTTAATTATTAATCATGATTCCAAAAGAAATGGCTAAATATCGTAAGTACAATAATTGTCACTTATTGGGGCATTAATTATTGTTCTATTCTTTCCCATTTAAATGTCTGCTTTTATTATTTAGAAATGCATCTTAGTATGCAGTAATTTACAAAAGATTTTAATTAAGAACAGAATTTCGATCCCTTGAGGGAGACACTGTGGCGTAGTTCAACATATTAACTGTACTGAACTTTGATGTAAGTTATTCAGTCTTAAAGCCATTCACTCTAAATAAAAATGGTAACTAAGGTTACAGATATCACTCGGTGTTGAAATTCAAGATCCTTGTTATATAGGATTACACGATAATCCTAAAAAATACCTTCAATACGTTTTCGTATCTATTTTATTTTAGGAAAGGCGTTTTGCTACTTATACGTTCAACAAACATTTTGCATAAATCCATATAATAAAAATGTAAGAAGGGATATTTCATAAATGTCAACCCTATACTGTTTGGACACTTTGTTTGTTTTGTTTTTGAATTTCGGGCATAGCTACACGAGGGCTATCTGCGCTAGCCGTCACTAATTTAGCAGTGTAAGACTAGAGGGAAGGCAGCTAGTCATCACCACCAACTCTTGGGCTACTCTTTTACCAACGAATAGTGGGATTAACCGTCACATTATAACGCCCCCACGGCTGAAAGGGCGAGCATGTTTGATGGGACGGGAATTCGAACCCTCGACCCGCAACTGCGAATCGAGCTCTCTAAGAAATAACAGCAATTTGCTTGTGTTTAAAAGGTGTCAAGTAATATATTTGAAAATACTGTATTATTGTTATAATTCATTATAAATATTTACAACTTACGATACAAGAAATTCACTTCGGTCTGTTTATTTCGACAGGTTTGAAATTTAGGGCTCAGAATAACTGAATGTCGTCATTGTTGTTTAGTGAAATGTTTTACAATTCCTTTTTCAAAGCCGAAGTATCTTTTGTTTTTCTTTCTAGCGACCTGCAAGTCAAATCTACTGAGTTTCCAAATATTAGTGAAAACATTAATTTGAAAAAGGAAACGAAATAAAATACTCATAAATGCGTTTTGCAGTTTTTATGGGCGGTTTTTTTGTGCGTGTTTTACCACTACTTCGCCCCCTATATATGAATCTTCACCAAGTCTGATATGGAGGTTCATTGGGTCCATTTGGAGAAACATAAATTTTTGAGTTTTGCATTTTGCGGTTTTTTATCACTATTTCGCCCCTGTGGATGGAACTTCACCAAATTTGGTATAGATGTTCATTGGGTCTATGGGAAGATACATACAAATTTCCAGTTTTTCCACTTATTAGTGAAAACAATAATTTGAAAAAGGAAAATAAATGAAATACCCATAACAGCTAATTCGTTAACACAATTTGAAAAAAATAAATAAACTAATTTTATTTCTCTAGATTATGTACATAGTGCAAAAACAATCCCTCTGCGTTGTTCCCACAGATAACACCTGAATCGCAAGACACACAAAATCGCCATCTTTCCTTCGCATCTCCATGTCTTGTAACAAGAGACTTTTAACAAACAGCTTAATTTTGTTAACAGATGAAGAGGTTTTTCATTAAAAATTAAACATAGTGAATATATATCAGTGAGGATAACTATAGTGTGTTGTTAATAAAAAAAACCAACATAAAACTACGTCAGCAGCTGAAATGCTGTATTAAAAGAACGTGGCCATTAGCGTCAATATTAAAATGATTTAATATTATACTTGTATTTCAATAAATACATCATAGGTTATTAAAAACCCAAAACGCGATAGTGTTTTAAAATATATTGTTATTAGTTGAAAACACTGCTGTTGGGCACATTTTTTTGCCTTAATTATGTAGAAAACATCATAGGTTTTTCTAACTGGTTCAAAATGAGGCACTATAAATATCTATTAATTATATCTCTTCAAATTATTCGTTAATCTTAGATTTTTATGCATATAGTCCTTGTAACTATATACACCAAGGGAGTTTCAGATCAGGGATACGTTGCCCCTTATTTACAGGCTCATATTTCTGCTCTCGTGAATGGGGTTTTACGCTGTGTACCTGCAAGTAATTAATCAAATTTCTGATATTTTAGGATGGCACAAAGGTTTAAAGTTGCGACTCTAATTAATTTTCTACGATACAAAATAATGAACTTAATTGACCAAAATAAGCATTGGATCATCCAAAATTGCATTATTTATCATTCTAGCACGAAGAGTTACAGTGAATGTTTTTGTAAATCTATTCCAGATTTGAAGCAATAATAAACGTTGTTTTTATCACTTTTGTTAATCGTCTCGAAGTGTTTTCACAAGTATAGCATCTTGGACATAATTTCAGTTATTCTCCGCAAGTTCAATTTCCGTAGACATGTGATAAAAAAAGGTTTCTTCCCCCCAGAGGGTCAGCGGTAAGTTTACAGACTTACAGTGCAAAAATCCGGGATTCGATTCTCTGCGGTGGACGCAGCAGATAGCTCCAATGTGATTTGTGCTAAATGAAACACGCTGATAAAAAAAACGAGTTATTTCTTTTTATTATATAAAATTTCTCGTTTTCAATCATAAAATTTGTTTTGAATATTAATCAGGTTCAAAGTGCTAATCCAATTTTACTAGCTATAACAAAGGCTCCTAGTGTTTAGTAAATTAACTTATTTGAGTTTAGAAGTCGTGCATCAAATATGCGAACATTCTCCACTAAGGACCCGCAATATAAAAGCACAAATAATTATGCCAAACACGTTGCAAAAATTATTTTAACGTTAATTATATTCTTTAAAATTAGAAGAGTAAATATTACCTATTGTCTTTATGTATCCAATGTAAAAAAAAAGATTATTAACTATTTGTTTGTTTGTTTTGAATTTCGCGCAAAGCTACACGAGGGCTATCTGCGCTAGCCGTCCCTAATTTGGCAGCGTTAAACTAGAGGGAAGGCAGCTAGTCATCACCACCAAATCTTGGGCTACTCTTTTACCAACGAATAGTGGGATTGATTATAATGCCCCCACGGCTGAAAGGGCGAGCATGTTTGGTGTGACGGGGATTCGAACCCGCGACCCTCAGATTGCGAGTCGAGCGCCCTAACCACCTGGCCATACCATTATTCTATTTGAATAATAACAAAATACTAATGATTTTCTCAAATAATTCAAGGTAAAATTAATTGATTAAATAATCTTTTTCTCAGTCTCTGAGACATTAACTTCATTACTTAATGGTATTAAGATGGTTCCAGCCCTTTTCAAGGTAAAAAGACAGATTTACGAGATCCTTCTTTGCGACGACTTAAATTCGTATCGAACTTGAGCTCGTAAGGCATTAGATTGTTACAAAGGGCAGGAAGAGACTAAATTTTTACTTAAGTTAAACAAGTATAAAACTCGATTGATAATCATGTCTTAAACCCCCAAGGACTCTGGAATTAACCATCAAATTAGCGACTTGTTTTTATACAGTTCACTATCGTTAGAGTCCACATATTGCGTCATATTGAGTAATTTTATGTTTTTAACCGTTACAACATAGTAAATCCCAGAAGTAATCAGTTGAATTACGGTAACATTGAAGTTTTATTTGTTGTATTTCGTGCAAAGCTACTCGAGGACTTTCTGCACTAGCCGTCCATAATTTTATCTTACTTAGTGTTAAACAAGCTCTTCCGCACAAAAAAATAGATTGCATAGGTTTTAATAAAGTTCGTGCTGGAAATATACGACCTTGCTAGAGTACGTTCTGTTAAAGTTTACTTTTCTGTTCCAAGTATTTTTTTTCCAGGACTTATTTAGCCCCAAGAATTGCAAGCGTCTATTGTCATTTTCGTTCATTACGACAAATGGTCCGTATTCTAGGTGCATTCAAAATCAGAAACACCCAACATAAGTATTTAAGACTAAGTTATCGAGTCACTCTTGACCAGCCCTTTGCCTCCAAAGAGCATGAATTATTAAACAAAAGTTTGCTTATACAAACTTAAAATTTCACGAGAAAACATGTAAAACATAATAAAGACTCGTTTAATTTCCAAACCTCCGCCCTTGTTGCATTTTAAATTAAAACAGAGGAACGAAGTTGTCATCACCAATTTACTAATACATAGTTGAAGGTTTTGAGTTGGTCACTTTGCTCTCGTTTTTTTTTTTTTTGCTTAGATTATTTTCAGTTGCAATAATTTTTCACGATTGTTAACAAACTTCTTCTAAACATTTGAGACGTTTCTATTGAAATGTTCTTCTCATTTCTTGCAAACACGTGAAGGTTTCCCGTTTATACAGGTAATGTGGTTAAAACTAAAGTTTAATTTCACGCGTCGCTAAAATAGTTATCATTGACCTTCCATAAATGTCATCTAAATCTTAAGTTTGGAGTAATACAGTACGGAAGAAAAGTGTTTGGAAAAAAAAAACGTTTTTTGTAGCCAAATCGTGAATATGAAGACACGAAAGAAAAACTCTGAAAATTAACAAGATAGGTACAAAATTAACAGTTTCAACAAAGTAGCACTTTCAGGAGAGAATAAAATCCTCATTTTGGTCTGGCTGATAGAATGTCAAAAACTAATATCACTCGGCTCAACAAAAATTAAAGTTTAAATTTCTGTCCATCGCCATGTTTCTCTGGAGTTACCAGGAGCTGAGTTTCGGTATTCGTATCTTCAGTTCGTATGATATGTCACTTGATACATATAAATTTAAAGCTTTGTTATCAATAAATAACTTTTTTTTTACATTTGTGGAAGCTAATAAGTTAGTACAAACAATTACCAAATGTTACTTTAGGTTAACTGTGTTCATTATATTCCTTCTTATTGACTACTGTAGCGGGTGTCTGAAAGCTTTGCTCTACAAATCAACAGGTAACATAACACTTACTTGTTCCTTCTTCTCGTCGACCTCGTAGAAATGACGGCAGGTAGCGACTGCAGTACGACTGGAACCGTTGATATACTTGACGACCAGCGTGGGTTACCTTATTTCGGTCCGTACCGTGGTCTTCGGTGGACCGAACTTCTCTGGAAGTAGCCACGGTCGCAAAGTTTTGAGTAGCCACTTTGAGCACGTGAAGTTGATCCTTCCTTAGTCCCAGAGTTCTTCCCCACCTGCTTACCTCGCTGCCTACTTCTGCTTATTTTCAACTAGTTTGGGCGTGGATTGGATGATACGTGTCGTGCTCAAACGTCACTGATGAGGTTAGTAACGAAGCTCTCTTTTTCCCCTGTGTCTCAATAATCCCTAGCTCTTGACGTTGTTCTCCGGCCCCTGCTGCGCCAGAAGATCAGTTTCCACACAACACATTCATGAATTCCCGGGCTAAGGCTGCTGTCGTTCGTTCTCCACTGGAGCTCGACGAGAAAAGAGAGAGAGAGAGTTTTCAACGTGAGAGATTTCAGGCTACTGTGGCGGCGACACGCCGGTGCCAAAGTTCTAGAGCGGACTTGCTGTTCTACATCAAACGAAAAAAAACAACATAAAGAACACTCAAGCGGAAATGGAGTGGTAAAGGAAGTATTAAAAGCACGTGCTTAGTTTCGTCCATTTTTCTTTCGCATGTCACTGTTTCTATTCGTATAAAGATAAACCAAAAGTTAAATGATAGATAGCTTAATTGCACATGATATTTTGCTTTTTGCTAGTAATATTCCTAAAGACAAAGACCATTTCCGTAATACTCTATCGTTAGATTGTAAATATAAATTAATTGCTAGATCTACGATTATTTTATATTATTTTATACCCGGTGACCAAAGAAGTTAACCAGTAGAGTAACTTTCAATAAACACAAGTATTTTTAAAATCTTTTTTTTTTTTACAAATTTATATAAAATCCGAAAATCTTAGATCCTTCGACGTATTGTTGAAAGAAGAAGAATACAAATTTTTCATTGTTGTTGATTTGTATTGTAATCAAAACAAACCAAACAAAGCCTAGTCGCAAGGAAATCTACACAGAATTGACAAGTTGCATCCAATGTTTAAGATATTGTTTCGATAAAATAATTTAGAATTTTCGTTCTGATTAACACTGTTGCGTACAATAAGCACGAGAACGAAAGGTCTGTTTGTAATTAAGCAGAAAGCTACACAATGGGCTATCTGCGCTCTGCACACCACGGGTATCGAAACGCGGATTCTAGCGTTGTAAGTCCACAGACATACCGCTGTGCCACTGGAGCACAGAAGCAGATATAATGTGTAAAGTTAAATCGAAATATTTGTTTTATTTCTAGGTTTGATTGTTCGAATCACCCACACAATTTATCGTTCTAGATCTTAGAATGAAATGTTACCACTAAGAATGCATTCTACTCATAACTATCTGATCTAAATGATGGATAAAAACTACAGACAACCAGCCTCCTGCTAACAATGTTACTCATTGTGTATACGGATCCTCTTAAATGACACTGGAGTTTTTAAGGAATTAGGTAAATCGCATGTGACTAAAGATACTTTTTTTTTCCTTTTTTTAGAACGTATATACTTTGTTGGGAGACAAAAATGACAGTGAGGTCGGCAAGTGTTTACTATTAATCGATTCACGACTATTGGTATTTGACTAATATAAAAGGAAAAGTAGCTAGATTTCAACTAAGATATTTCAAATTAGAAGTTGGTTAATGTTTGAAGAATGAGAACAGTACCGTCAGTTGACTAATATTTGAAGAATGAGAACAGTACCGTCAGTTGACTAATGTTTGAAGAATGAGAACAGTACCGTCAGTTGACTAATGTTTGAAGAATGAGAACAGTACTGTCAGTTGACTAATGTTTGAAGAATGAGAACAGTACCGTCAGTTGACTAATATAAAAGGAAAAGTAGCTAGATTTCAACTAAGATATTTCAAATTAGAAGTTGGTTAATGTTTACAGCAACGACATTTACCTTCCACTAACTGAGTTTGATAGAAAGCTGATTTTCAGCTGAGTAGTACCTTAAACATCATAACTATATATTCAACTGACTGGTACTCTTAGCAACAGAAGTTTGCTGTCAGTTGACTAATGTTTGAAGAGATGAGGTACCGTCAGTTGACTAATGTTTGAAGAAAGAGAACAGTACCGTCAGTTGACTAATGTTTGAAGAAAGAGGTACCGTCAGTTGACTAATGTTTGAAGCAATGGGCCTTGAATAACATATGTTCATGGATTTCACAAATAAGAACGTGCACTTCTAAGAGAAATTACAACAACACTGAAAGCAATGTGTAAAACAATGACTGGGAAACTGATATAGAGATATATATAGTTTAGTTTCAATTTTTTTACACATATTCAATAAAACTACTGAAACTGTAAAACGTTTCAACGAAATGTTATCACTTAATTTCAATATTCAAACATATCGGGTCTCGTTAGGTATAAAAGGCACATGTTGTCAGTTTCTGGTCATAAGATGTAATTACGTCAGCAAGTTCCACATCACCTAAGTATTTAGGTAAGCAAGTTGATTTCATTTAACATTTGTTGATAGAACGTAATACACATAATAGAACGCACAGTTTCGTTTCGTAGCATTCTCTTTCATCGATCCAACTAGGCTGATTAAGCCGTAAAGTTTTCGAAACTACACGTCTCAGGTGATCAAGATATACGAACAGTATTCTAGTGATGGAGAGGCGATTAGGACTTAGAACGGTCAAACCTACAGGTCTCAGGTTGCCATGGTATCTGTATAGCATTCAAGTGACGGAGAGATCTTTAAATTATGCACAAAAGAGTTAACGCCTATTACTGTGTTACACCAATAACTTGCTTTATGTCATGGTGAACTTATTTTTGTGAAATTTCATTTATTTCCTGCGATCTGTCTCTAGGGAATTATTAGTCTCTCAGACTGAGCTCATTTATTCAGGCTTCAGATATTTTTTGACGTTATCTTCTAATAAGATATGTATTTATCATTAAGCTTATTATAAAAATGCAACAAAGTTTTTTATGGGGTCTAACAATAATTATTTCTTCTACGCTTCAGGTTATAAGATTTAACAATCATTATTTCAAGCTTAGAACTGAGACAAAAAAAACATATTTGTAAAACACAGAATAATAAATACTCTGTTGTCAAAAGTAAAACTATCCAAATGAAAAGAATATTTGATCGTGTGTGAATAAAAATACCCAATATTTGAACATTTTCTACGAAATCGATCTATAACTTGTTGCATAGCGAGTAGTTCATCAAACTGCTGTATGGCGTCGCTTTTCAGCGGACATAAGTTGTTTTCTGCTGTAAAAGGATGTTCTAAGCCTAAATAAATTATTATTATTTCTACAAATTCATTGAAGTGGAAAAGTTTTGCTAAAATCAAAACTTCGACTTCTCAAACAATGAGTGACTCAAAAGTAAATATTACAGAGCTTAAAAATCTGAAATTTATGCGTTCAATTTATATTTTAGTTTTATTGTAAGCAATAAGACTATCTTACAAAAAAATCATATAGGAAAAGAAAAATACATCCATGAAAATATCTAATATTTAATTACCTAAGGCTTAATATACGTGGCAGGTGAAATGAAATACATTGGTTTCTCTACACTCGTGGCGGCATTGCCTTGTCAACTAATCGGGTATTCGTCGTGACCTGAACAAACGTGACGCCACGCATCTATCTGTGACGACACTCTAATGTATTAGCATTTATTTTTTACTATGTTTCGTGGTTTCCTAGACACCCAAGAGTGTGTAATGAAGTAAAAAGTTTGGTTATCTCGAGGGTTATCTGCGCTATCCGTCCCTAATTTAGAAGTTAAAGGCTAGAGGGAACGCAACTAGTCAACACCACCCACCGCCAAATCTTAGTACACTGCTTACCAACGAACAGTGGGATTGACCGTCACATTATACGCCCCCACGACTGAAAGGACAAGCATGGTCAGTGACTGGATTCGAACCCGCGACCTGAAGGTTACAAGTCAAGCGCCTAATCACCAGGCAGGGTGAAAAGTTACAGTTGAATTTGTGTATCGTTTAAAAAGTGTTACCGTTCTTTCTTGCTTATTTCTTGCTGTTTCGTTTTTAATAAAAGCTTTTGGAGATGTATGAAATGGAACTAGATTTAATATTCTGGGTTCTGAAAAACTATATCAGTGAATGACCACTAACTAATAATTGGATAATAGTCTAAAAAAGACGAGGGGTGGCAGCACAAGCAACGTTAATATCTGTATTTAGCCAGCTGTGGTTTCCTTGACCTCGGCGCCAACAATGGACTATTTTTTATTACTGGCTTCAAAACCTCAAATTGTCTTCGACATCATATGAACTCTAAACTTCATCTTATATCTCTTCATCATCGAGCGTTATATTTAATACAACTTCATGTAAACTACCTTGTTCTGCTTATACTCACTAATTTACTCACTTCTTTACTGCCAAAATTTAATTAAGCAACTTTATTATTATTATATGTC
>NW_013669152.1:19551-24480 GCF_000517525.1 Limulus polyphemus
ATTCTTGTTTACTCCTCAAAATATCTCTCTTTAACTGTGTTAAAACTCACAAATCAAACACACAGCCATTGAAGATTAGTCTTACGCAAAAAAAAAAGTAAAAACGCGTGTCCTCTTGCGTCTTATAATGGTAAGTTTCATGTGTATAACTATTTATGCCAGGTCACTGGTGTGTCTTATAATGGTAAGTTCCATGTGTATAACTATTTATGCCAGGTCACTGGTGCGTCTTATAATGGTAAGTTTCATGTGTATAACTATTTATGCCAGGTCACTGGTGCGTCTTATAATGGTAAGTTTCATGTGTATAACTATTTATGCCAAGCTTAACTTTGCATGGGACAGTAAAAAGTCCTTCTTAAATGTTAATAAAACTCTATATTACCGAAAATATTTTAGAAATTTACATTGTACCTAAAACTCTTCAACCTAAAACAAGCTTACTGAATATATATAAAGGATATTCATCAAAATAACTCAATTGTAAAGATGTTGCAGGCGCTTATTTATTAAGGATTCGTTTTCAGAATCCTTTTATAACCACAAGAGAAGACGCACCAGTGAATACTCCGTAAACACCAAGAGTTACACACCAGTGGTACTCCGTAAACACCTAGAATTACACACCAGTGATACTCCGTAAACACCAAGAGTTACACACCAGTGGTACTTCATAAACATCAAGAGGTACACAGCAGTGGTACTTCGTCAATCAGAGCACCAAAAGTTGTACACAAGTTCAGAAAACAACAATAGCGTATTGGTTATTCGATTCGAGATTCCGAATGTATTACATCTAACCTTTTTTGTTAGAATAATATTAGTTCATTCTAGTCGATTTGAAAACAACATCTTACAATGTTTACCTATAATATGCTTTCCATGCTATGTTTCACCATCTAAGAACATTACTAAAGAATTTAAAGCATACTAATGCACACAAGACTGTCTGTCTGTCTGTGATATAATTTATAATATATTTGTTCCATAATTCGAATTATTTTAAACTTGAAAATGTGTCATAAAATAATAACTATTCCTTCGTTAAGGCCATTTCTGCTATGTTTTATTGTTTATTATAACATGTCAAATTCTCCGGCAAAAAAAAAAGTTAATGTGTTTATTTGTACACTGGTGTGTAACTCTTGGTGTTTATGGAGTACCACTGGTTTGTAACTCTTGATGTTTATGGAGTACCACTGGTGTACAACTCTTGGTGTTTATGGAGTACCATTGGTTTGTAACTCTTGGTGTTTATGGAGTACCACTGGTGTACAATGTTTGGTGTTTTGGTTGATGAAGTGACACTGGTGTACAGCTCTTGATGTTCTGGTTGATTAAGTAAAACGAATAGATTTATCAGAAGTGTCCCAAACCAACAAACGGTTATACGTTCAAATCGCCTAATTTCCGACTGTTTATATCCCTGACCGTATAATTTACACGACTGTTTATATCCCCAACTGTATAATTTACACATTGTCGCTAGTTTCTAGTGTGGGTTTGTACACATACGAGAAAATGCTGGGATGAACTCGAAAGGTTTCTTTATCAGCCAATTCTTCGAGCTTCTACACATCAACTTTATTAGCTTCACTGGTTGAAGCTATTTACACAGACGGCCTAAATACCAGTAGAATGATGTCATTACCAGGAAAATGTAACTTCGCTTGAACTTGTAAATCTTGTCAGTGTTAAGTGTAAAGTACATATTGTTAGGGTTAAATATAAGGTTATTGTTTGTTGTTTGAAGTTAAGCACAAAGCTACACAATGGGCTATCTGTGTCTGCCCACCATGGGTATCTAAACCCGGTTTCTAGCGTTGTAAGTCCGCAGACATGCCGCTGTGTCACTGTTGTGATTGTTAAACGCAAAGTAAATATTCTGTTTATTAATTGTATAGTAAATAACCTGTCTGTTAAGTATAAAGTCAATATTGTGTTCATTAATCGTAAATTAAACCTTTTGGGTGTTAATTGTAAAGTATATTAAACCTTAACTAGGCAATTTGATGATTGTGCAATTAATAATTCGTGCATCTTTTAAGTATATAGTTAACAATGTATGTTTAAGTGATAGTTATCCATATGCGTGTTTGATAGTTAAATATGTGCATGTCAAGATGATGGCCTACTGTGTAGTTTTGTGCAAAACAAACAAACAACAGTATGAAAGATACGTTGAATAAAAAAAAAGACAAACATCAATACAATTAATCTTGAAAGTATTATTTGTCACTAAAGCTACCTAATTAGGTGTAGATTCAGTTGGAAAGTAATTTGTTGGTTTGTCAGCCACAAAATATGTTAAAAGTTCCATATAATGATTTTGTTTTTCACATACTCTTTATCTGTGTTGGTGTTTTGTATTGAAGATTTTTAGGCCTAAGAAAAGCGATTAACATTGTGTTTTAATGCATAAATTATATAATTTCTTTACCAAATTTGAAACAGAAATGTGTAAAACTAGTGCCTACATTTTGTCTACTACAAATTACAACCGAAGAGGCTTTGCGTTCAACACCAGAGTAGATTAACTGGGCACTTTTGTCAGGCCTAAAATACTACTTCAACAATCCGTGCAACATTACAACCATGTACATTTTACCACAGTTTTAACACCCATCCTTATATAGGTAATATGTGCGTACTTTGAAATTGCTTGCCAGCTATCTGTGCCCCTCAGTGGCACAGCGGTATGTCTGAGGACTTACAACGCTAGAAACCGGGTTTCGATACCCGTGGTGGGCAGAGCACAGATAGCCCATTGTGTAGCTTTGTGCTTAATTCCAAACAAACCAAGCTATTTTTCGTCCTTAATTACTTACTTGTTAATTAGTTACATATTCCCTGTGCAGGGTATGCCTAGAAATTCCTGGCGATTATCAGTCAATTATGGTTCAAAACCTTCCCGAAAAAGGGCCGAAGGCCGCCTAAAGGGGTCACCTGGTTTATCCACTAGCAACACTATACACTAGTGTATTGTCTGTCAGTCAGTCAGTAAACACCAAAATGACGTCACATAAGAGACGCTTAACGTTGCAATTTGTATTGTCTTGACGTCAGTAAAACGTGCGCATGCCATGAATCACGATAACAATTATGTACTCTGTAGGCTACAACACAGCATGACATATGAACTTCAAAAACAAGAAATAAAAATATTTTTTACTCTTAATTTTGTTTTTATTTACTCTTGAAACAGAACACTTTCAGGGATCCTGCGGAAGTACAGTAGTATACAAAACGGTTTACATCATAACTGAAATACAGAAAGTTAGTACATTACATTAAAACAATTTTGGAGCTTCACTACGACTTTACAGTCCATGTCGCCGCGTTCGGTCATGCTCCATCTGACAACCGTGCATTTGGATGATAGCCCTGCAGCTTAGTTCCCATTAAAACAGGCTTCTTCGTAAGACTGTCATAATTAAAGTACCTCCCTCTGATTGTTTTCCATAATCTATCTAGAGTAAGAGGACGAAAATTTCCTAGCACCCGTTTCAACAGTCCGATCGCACAAATGTCCCTTTTATTGATTTTGTCCGTACACAAGAAATGTAATATTTTCAAAGAATTTTAAAAGGAATAGAAATTACAACATTAGAATAACTAGCTCACCGGTAAGTTTGGTCTAAATCTTAAAAGTTATTTTTGTAAAGCGTTTGTGAAATTCACGAAATTTTATAATATATTTCAACATCATCAGGAAAAGTATTCATAAGTAATACATTAGAGTAATTTGATCAATGTACCATTATAATTATACGCTTTTTTCAATTAACAAACTCCTATTGGATAGAAATTGTATCAAAATACTTTAGCTTTAAAATCATATCTTATACCAGTTAAAGTCCATGTTTATGTTTTACTTATAATGCTTTCATTGATCGACTTGTTAAGCCTAAAGGTTAGACTTTTTTATAATTTTACAATATTTTGACTTAAAATACATTTAATAACATTTTTATGGATCATACATATATCTGTGTATTATAGATATATGTTCTTTACATTTTAATTACTTTGGTTCAATAGTAACTCGCTTTGTGCACGTGCGTTCATCAAAACTCGTGAGTACCGTCGAGACCAAAGTGGAGAGAGGTACCCTGGGAAATGTGAAATACGTTTTGAAATAGAGGTTTATAATATATTTATAAAACGGAAAACTATCTACTTTAGAAAATTTCATTTAGATCTTAGAAGCAAGGATAATACACAAATAATAGTTATGCTACAACAATAATAGCTTTTAGTCAAAGGCTTAACGCCTAAATGCTTCCATTGTTGAGCTCGTTTCATCAATCTGAGTTTGTAAGTAGTTTGTTGTTTCTTGGAAGGTCCCCAGTCGCTGTCGGACTTCATCCTTTAACTAAGAATAAATTGTGTTATACGATGACAACATACTAATAAAGTTATTCTTTTCGCTCTCGCTGCAAGCTCGTCTCTTAAATTTTGCATTAAGACTTTTCTAAATCTTAATGTCCGTCGTGAACATTCCTTTTACATTGGTCTATTGTTCTGTTGAAGTAAAAATAAAGAATAATTCAAACATCAGCGTGTCGTTTCTATGTGTTGAAAGTAACCTAATTTTCCATTCCCATCTTCTGTACAATCTACATGCTAGGATAAATTATTCGTTCAGTTTTGTACTCTAAACATTATGAGACGTTTCTTCACCTTATTCAAAAATACTAATATCAAAATCTCTAGAAGAACAACACACTTATAGTTCTTCATCCTTTAAAACCAACACTTATAGTTCTTCATCCTTTAAAACCAACACACTTATAGTTCTTCATTCTTTAAAACCAACACTTATAGTTCTTCATCCTTTAAAACCAACACACTTATAGTTCTTCATTCTTTAAAACCAACACTTATAGTTCTTCATCCTTTAAAACCAACACACTTATAGTTCTTCAT
>NW_013669152.1:25366-47011 GCF_000517525.1 Limulus polyphemus
TTCATCCTTTAAAACCAACACACTTATAGTTCTTCATCCTTTAAAACGTTTTCGCGTTTGTATATATAAATTTGTATAAATACATTTTGTAATTGTTGTTTTTCAAATTATTTCTTATAAAAAAATATGAACGATTCTGTAGGAAATAACACAAAATATGTTACATTTAATTCAATAAGGTCCGAAATAGCATTTGAGAAACACACAAAAATACCTTCAATATTGCAGTTAATTCCATTAGTTACTGCTGGAATTTTAAATAGAGAACTGCCGATTTCATCCAATATTTTGTTCCGTTCCTTACAAAACGAGAAATTACTCAATATGCGGACGTCACCTGTAGTGAAACGTAAATGAACAATTCAGTAATCTAAGGATTAAAGAACAATTCAGTAATCTGAGGATTAAAGAACAATTCAGTAATCTGAGGATTAAAGAGCAATTCAGTAATCTGAGGATTAAAGAGCAATTCAATAATCTGAGGATTAAAGAACAATTCAGCAATCTGAGGATTAAAGAACAATTCAGTAATCTGAGGATTAAAGAACAATTCAGCAATCTGAGGATTAAAGAACAATTGAGTAATTTGAGGATTAAAGACCAATTCAGTAATCTGAGAATTAAAGAGCAATTCAGTAATCTGAGGATTAAAGAACAATTCAGCAATCTGAGGATTAAAGAACAATTCAGTAATCTGAGGATTAAAGACCAATTCAGTAATCTGAGAATTAAAGAATGACTCCTTTCTCACGTGGTAACTGAGTCAACTTGCTACTACATTCGAAGTTTGCTGCATTGACCTTGCAACTGAAAGAAATGATACAAGCGTTTGATAAATTCTTAGACAAAACTAAACAAAGAAAGATATGAGAGGTAAAATTTGACAAACAAGAAGAATTGATATTTTATTAACTATGAAATATTTTAGCCTGTTAGCGAAAAGCTTTTTTCTTCACATGCTGGTTATTGTCTAATTGAGTTATCTTGAAGTGTACGGAAACAGACAAAAACAAAAACGACACTGCATTCCGTTCACTGCACAACGATCTTATTTCATCAAAGTTCCTAACTTACGACCTTCTCTTTATTACGTTGCTGCTATAAATGTCGAAGCAACACAATATTAGAAATTCTTTCCCATTTCACAGATCATAAACACGATTTAAGGTTTCTGGATGTCTAGATGTTTTGTTACTGACAGTTGACATCACTTACAAACATAAATAATATCGCTTTTGATTAGCGTTAAAACCTAAACGCTTATCTTAGAACGTATAAGTGGTTTTGGCTAAGATTTGCTAAACTACACAAAACATTTGGTGGATATTTATTGAAAAGAGTTATCTTTCTGGATGGTCCTGGTGCTCCAAGTTGATACAAATTCCTATTTTTTCTCCAATGCTATTATGTATAAGGAATATCTTCGTCTTGGAAATTCTAGATCACCGATCTGGAGAAAAACTTCATATTATCAGTGTAAAAATACTTTGCGTCGGAAAAGGGCTGTTACATACCCTTCCCAAAAGCAATCAGTTTTTAGGTGGCATCAAACTACCTAGAAATGGTACAAACATTGTCAAAATGCATTTCTGATAGATGTCACTATAAGAAACTAATCATAGTATATGAACGTGCTTCTATAAGAAACTGAACATAGCATATGAACGTACTTTTATAAGACACTGAACATGATATATACACGTGCTTCTATAAGTAACTAAACAAGGGATATGAACGTGCTTCTATAAGACACTGAACATAGTATCTCAACTTGCTTCTATAAGAAACTGAACACAACGTTAATTTTTTATTTGATTGGGCAGATGTTTTTGTTCATATGTTTTGTATTTGTAACACATTATTCGTGATAATCTAATAATATTTTAATCCTACTGTTCACTAATGTTATCACACAGGACGTCTACAAATTATCTACCTGGTTTTAAACTCATTACACTGTGCACTTTGTTGTCAGGTGAAGCCGGTTCTTACACCGGGTTAGGTGAACATCCATTCACTCGGCAATACCAGTGGTGCGCATGAGCAAAACACAACCTTGTAAGTGAAACTCGTACTGTTGCACACAAACGTTGATTTTGTGTTACATATTCAAACTAAGTTAGAAAAAAAAACGTTCCGTTAAGAAACATCTTTCAGTTTTTCTGATCAGTTCCCATTGGGAAATGAGATTACTTCTTGTTCTATGTTAAATTCTCTAATTAAATAAACAATCACTGTAAATTATGTTGATTTTGTGTTACATATTCAAACTAAATTAGAAGAAAAAAAACGCTCCGTTAAGAAACATCTTTCAGTTTCTCTGATCAGTTCCCATTGGGAAATGAGATTACTTCTTGTTCTGTGTTAAATTCTCTAATTAAATAAACAATCACTGTAAATTATGTTGATTTTGTGTTACATATTCAAACTAAATTAGAAAAAAAAACGCTCCGTTAAGAAACATCTTTCACTTTCTCTGATCAGTTCCCATTGGGAAATGAGATTATTTCTTGTTCTGTGTTAAATTCTCTAATTAAATAAACTATCGCTGTACATTATGTTTAAGGTAATCAAACTGTTACTGAATTTCTGAAAGCAACGTAACGCTTTTATCCTTAGAGAATCTAACTTTTACCGCTAGTAATTCAGTCCTTCTGACAAGAATAAACATCTTTCAATAAACCAAATCAAATCTAATTGAGGGCGTGATTTAAAACGTTCATGAATAAAAAATTATATAAACACTTATGTAAAAATGCTCGTGTAGATTTGTTGTAAATGAATGACTAGATTTTTACAGAAGCAATTCGATGAATCGCCAGTATATATACATGTTTGTTTTACATTTTGCTACAGGAGTTGTATATATCGACATACATAAGACTAAACGAACACTAATCTTAGTTATAAAAATCAATCAGAATTTATTCCGATAATTTTTTTTGTTTGTAGTTAGGCACAAAGCTACACAAAGGGCTACCTGTGCTCTGCCCACCACGGGTATCGAAACCCGGATTTTAGCGTTGTAAGTCCACAGACATACCGCTGTGCCACTGGGGTGGGGCAATATTTTTGTGCTGAAATTTAATTAATTGAAAAGCTTGTCGGTGACTGAGTTCTGAGCATGAGTGCCAATAACGTTAAAACTTGGAGTTTGATCGCAAAACTTAATACTTTAGAGTTATATTTTTCTGCTCTAGAATTTTGTTTTGTTTTTATTAAGTGTGACTCTACACTAAGGAATCTATGTCATCTTTCCAGGTTTGGTGTTTATACTAAGTATTTATCATGGTGCTGCTTTTCAGTGAACAAAGAGCTAATTATTGAACAAAGATTAATTATTTTCAGTTGTTTCACCTATTTAAACAGTATTTAACGAGAGAGAAAAACTGAAGCGTAAGTGTGAAGCTGACTGACATTTTTATATATAGATATTTTACTTCGAGTAAGTTTTTACAGAATTATCCTTGAACATATGGAGAAGAATTTAAACATTAGACCTATTATTACGTTTTTTGTAATTTTGATCCTGAAATCCATCTTAGAAATGCTGCAAAACCGTACTGTAAATATGCGAATTGCTCCCACCCCCCTCCTCAGTTGCTCAACTGTAAGGTTACGTGCTTACGGCGCTAAAAATTGGGTTTCGATTCCCATGGTTGGCATAGAACAGATAGCCCATTGTGTGGCTTTGTACTTATTAACAACATAACACCAACACTAGCTCCTAAGAGTAAACGTATAAAAAACATTAACCCTTACTCGTGTGATCACATTCAGGATCGTTGATTCCTGGACTCGAAATTAGAGAACGGTTGAAAACGTTTCGATTTATGTTTGGTGTTCGAACTGCTAGTTTGAGGATTTGGGTTTCGCGATCCGTTGCTGTAAAAAAGAGAGGGGGTGTAATTTCGCTATAAAAGCGAAGCTCCAATCCAACAATTCGATCAACAAGAGTAGCCAAAGAGACACTAGCTGCCTTTCCGCTAGTCAAAATTAAATTGAAGTCACAAAGAAAACAGTTTCAAACTGAGTAAGTAATCTTTTCGAACAAAAAAAAAAAAACATTAGAATCTCTAGAATATCTTGTAATAATTTCCAATGTCCAATAAAAGCATGCCAAAGCGCGCTAATTTATAATTTTGGCCCCCGGTAGTTCACCGCTAAGCTTTATGAACTATAACTCTAACATTCGAGGTTCGATCCCTGTTTGTGGGCTCAGGATAGTTAGCCTATTGTGCAACTTTGTGCTTAACAACAAACAAACGTTCTTCTACACCTTATCTCAGATTTTGTATGTGTTCATGTTTACTTAGAGAATTACGAAAAAAAAAAAACTCTTTAACAGAAATACATAATTCGCATGTTGGGACTTATTAAGTATTGTCTAATATTAACATATCGTGTTAGTTGTTTTATATTTACACATCTGAAAAGTTATACAACAAGATAAGTCGCTGCATTGCAATACTTTGATGAAATCATTAATGAAACATTTTATTGCTTACTTACTATCTTTAGTAGCGACTTGATAATTAGACACCACATGGCATCCCGCATATTTCCTTACCCAATTTAAGGCAATGTTTTAAAATTGTGCTATGGTAATCACCACGGCAACGTTGTTACCATACCACGCGAATAACAGCAGGTTGATAGCTCTTCATATCATGTGTGCACATCCAATTAAAACAAAAGTAATAAATTTATAAGAGTGTGTTGTATTTCATGGCACCAGAACTGGGCTGACGAACCAGAAACGTTCTAATACTTCTTTAATAAATAAGATATTAGCTTCATGGCTGAGGTCTTTTATATTTCAGAACCGAAGTGTGTTCAACTTTTTACTTGTCCTTATAACTATGTGATTAGCTTTTCGATCTTAATACATTATTTCCTATAGCATATTTTATTCAATACGTTCTCGTAGTTGTCAGATATAAGGAGATTAATTATCTGGACCAATGTTTCCTGGTTTACGAGTTTTCTCACACAAGATCACGTGATGGTTATATTGGACCACATATCAATTTTATGTTATTATTTTATCCGACGTAAAATACTCATAATTACGAATAATGATAATAATAACAAATCATGTTTAATATTCTTGTCCACCAACACGTGAAACTTGGTCTAGTATGTAACAGAGATTTCTCTTTTCAGAAATGTATGATATAATTCTTTTAAGAACGATCAAAACGTCATTCTGCACTGTTTTGAAATTACGTTGTTGCTTTTCCTTATTCTAAATTCGTTTTGGTGTCGTATGGTAGTTTTGTTCAAACTGTTAACATTTTTAGCCTCACATTAAACATGTCAGTTACAATTACTCAAGCCGTTGTTTTTATCACAAATTAATATGACGTTTTCCAGATTTGTTGCAAATCTAATAACTATTTGTCTATTTGGCACCAAATTATGAACCTTTATGATGTTTGAAAGCGATTATATGCTTGTAGAAGTTAAAAAGATAAAAGAAAGAAATTTCTTTCCCAATGGCCACTTATTTGGTCAGAAAGTTATACGTGGATCTTGTTTTGTGGGCAGAAATCCCGGAATGGTAATTCATTTATTTTGACCTGATATTACCACAAGCCACACTCCACAAAATATTCACCAGGGTTGAATTTTCCCCTGAAGTGCGGTATTTTCCATTTTGTCGAACTTGAATTCATTCCCCACAGCTTCGCATCCCCCCTCCCGGTAGAAAGGTCTGGATTCAACATACACCTTGGGCGTTACAATCGAACAGACTACCTGAAGTAAAGAAGTGTAACAAGAATTTGTTATTTTAAGCAAGGTGTGGTAAATGCTGTTGATTTAAGATTTTTGTCTCAAAGATGTAAAGTGTGATCGCATTTCTAATATTACAATTACACAGATTTCATGTTACGAGAAATGGGTTGGGTGGGCAGGTAGTAGGTGGTAAAGGAGTTCCAATTAACGCTAGGGCCTTATAGCAATCGATAACTTTTTGAAATATGATGCGAAAAATTTCTATTGTGAAAACGTAACCTTTTTTAGTCACCGTAATTTTTTTACGATTCTCTTGAAACATATTTAATAAGAAATAACAAAAACAAACTGTAAGAAACAAAAGAAATGACAGAGCCTTTGAACTGTGCAGTGTTTTCCGCGAATGCTACGTCCACATAAATGTTGATTGGTTTGCTTTGTTTTAAATTTCGCGCAAAGCTACACGAGGGCTAGCTGCTCTAGCCGTCCCTAATTTAGCAGTGAAAGACTGGAAGGAAGGAAGCAGCCAGTCATCTAACGAATAGTGGGATCAGCGGTCACGGCTAAAAAAAGCGAATATATTCGGTAGGACGGGGATTCGAATCAGCGGTTTTCAGATTGCGAGTCGAGCGCCTTAATTAACCGCCAGGCCCTGCCAGGCCAAATGCGTAATAAGAATGAAGGTTTACCTATATTCGATCAAACAAGAGTAGCCATAGATTTGGCGAAGGATGCTGTTAACTAGCTGCCTTCCCTCTAGTCCATTAATTATAAATTAGTGACGTGTAGTTTAGTGAGAAACCTCCAAAAACACAAACAAACATTCCAACATGTGCAAACTATAATTTTGTTGTGAGCTGTTATAATCGGTTTTTTTTCATTGCATAAAACTTCTAACTGGTAACGTTTTAGATTATTCTGTTGTTCGTGGATTGTTCTTTCTACAATAACCTGTTCTGTTATGCCCATACTTTATACTTAATAGACGCACTGGTTATGAGTACGAACAGAAGATGTTTGATCACATCATAGTCAATTCGAAAAATGACAGATTCTGTTAAGACGTTGAATTCTGAAACATGGTTTTGGTTTGTTTAAATTTCGCTCAAATCTACACGAACGCTATCTGGTGCTAGCTGTCCCTAATTTAGCAGTGAAAGAGTAGAGGGAAGGTAGCTAGACATCACCACCCACCGCCAACTCTTGGGCTACTCTTTTACCAACTAATAGTGGGATTGACCATCACATTATAACGCTCCCACGGCTGAAAGGGCGAGCGTGTTTGGTGGGACGGGGATTCGAACCTGCGACCCTCAGATTGCGAGTCGACCGCCCTAACAACCTGGCCATGCCGGGCCCCATTTAAGAAGATTTTACATTTTTATATAAGCAGTATACTCTCGAAAAGAATCATCAATGTAAAATGTTGGGATTGTTCAATATTTGTGTTTTACACTCGCTTTTACTTTCTTTTTCATAGAATAAAGCGTTGAGAAAAGCTGATCCGGGTTGGCAAAATGAGTTCTACTATCGGTGTCTATAATTTAGGGGAAGTATTAACTGTTGCCTGGTGTTATTGATACGATTTCACTATTCTTTTACACTGGTGTTCTTGTTACACTTCAGGATGGCGTTAAGCGGTCGCCTGTGCAGCTCCTATTCTTCAGGATATGGGAAAACGTGTTCGGTGACTGAATTAAAAAACTGAGGTTTATTACTTCGGCTGCGTCAGTCCTCGCTACATAACAAAAGACCGAACATAGTTACATTGTTCACGGGTTTGCGTGACGATTTGAATATGCAAAATCACGTTTTATACGTGCCAGTCTGAGATAAGCATGGCTTATTGTATAAATTGCTATATCCTGTGAAGTCGGTTATGAAAAGGCGACAAAGGATTAACGTCAGAAAATTTCATTTGATAAAGATGAAAACGTAATTCTGTTTAAGCTTTAAAGCAAGAAAAAAAAACCAGTTTGAATCCGTTCAAGTGAATCGTGTTTTTACCTTTAAAATGTGCAAATTTGTAAGCAACGTTAATCCGGGTTAATAAATGTGTATACGTTATGTTTTTTATTAACTATACTAGACTCAGGTTTATTTCAATGTATTGTAAAACTTTTGTAATGATAATTTGTGCAGCACCCTCTTAGTTACATAATGAAACGTTCGTAGAATAAGCTTTATACTAAACGTGTGTCTTTAAACGTTTGTATGTACAATAAATCATTCTCAAATTATCAGAATAACTATTTTAAATGTTTGTTTTTTGTTTTGTAAAATCGCTTTTCATGAAAAAAAAAGTGGTCTTGTAAAATAACGAGCTTTTCTGGTATTGGTAAATAAACTTTATATTTTGTCTTTTATGTCAAAGCTACTGTGGTTACCTCTAATTTTAGACTATTGGATAGAGAGAATGAAGCGTACTTTACCATCCACTCTCTACGCTAAGAGATTGACTGTTACTCTTATACTACAACTACAGCTGAAAGTGCGGAAAATATTTTGCTACATTACACGGATTCGAATCCAGCCCGTCAGCTCCAAGTTCCGTAGCTTTACCACAAGCCATTCCAGACCCCAGTTTTATACACAAGAGATTAATAAGTCTCAATATATCAAATGTATCCCCCCTTTCGGTCAAATACTGGCCACGATAATGTTTTTCATTTTCAAATAATTATATCCAAATACAAGAAATGCAGCTCATAAGAACGTTTTGACAGAAGTGGCATTCCCCTATGTTTTGTTTCTCTTACGTAGCTCATATCAGCATGTCCTTGTGTCTTATAAGATCGTTGTTTTAGAATATATGGTCTCAATGTTTGGCAAGAATCGTCCAAACAAACTTACTCTTGTTTTGTAAGTATAGAATTATTTCAAGTATAGAAATAGATTAAATTACTTATAAGAATAACACAAACGATCTTACTCTGGTTTTGCAAATGAAACATTATATCCAAGTATAAAAATAGACCAAATTACTTATAAGAATAACACAAACGATCTTACTCTGGTTTTGCAAATGAAACATTATATCCAAGTATAAAAATAGACCAAATTATTGGTAAGAAACGCCCAACAATCTTACTCTGGTTTTACAAATGAAACATTATATCCAAGTATAAAAATAGACCAAATTATTGGTAAGAAACGCCCAACAATCTTACTCTGTTTTGCAAATGAAACATTATATCCAAGTATAAAAATAGACCAAATTATTGGTAAGAAACGCCGAACAATCTTAGTCTGGTTTTGTAAATGCAACATTATATCCAAGTATAAACAATAAACGAAATGATTCATACTTTGCGCATTTGAGTTTACTCTAAAGCCACCTAGTGGCACCAAATACAGGATTATCCACATACAAAAGTGTAATAAGGAGAAATCCGATAGTTAAGTTTGTAAATCTTGTTATTTATATTTCGGGTTTTAACTTTGTTTAAACAGAAAACAGTTGTATTTTATTTTTCCTGAGGACTGTACTATCTAATGTAAAGTGGTATTCGAGTCATTTTAATAAGTGCATATGTAAAAATTGAATTATCTCAAAGAAGTGCATATGTAAAAATTGAATTATGTCAAAGAAGTACATTTGAATATTTAACACACACAATGTGCGCTTTGATTATGAATTCCTAACCTTGTTCGACAAGGTTTTTAGAAAAAACCCCACAATGATTGATTTATGAAAACAGTTACACAACTAAGAAATAAAAAGAGTAAATCGTTTATGTCCGAACTTCCTGTATTGGTATTTTTACACTTAAATTAGATATCCTTACCAATATCGACAGCTGTCTCAATGTAGTATTTTTACACTGAAATCAGTGAACCTCGACAATATCTATCTTGACGTAGTATCTTTATTCTGAAGTCATAGCGTCTCACCAATATTGATATCAATCTTGATGTAGTATTTTTACACTGAAGTCAGGAAACCTCAGGAGTATCAATATCTTTCTTTGTTTGTTTTCGCGCAAAGTCACATTGAGCTATCTGCTATGTCCACCAAGGAGAATCGAACCCTGGATTTTAGCATTGTAAGTCTGTAAACTTACCGCACATCTACCGGCTGACATATGGATATCTATTTTGATTTGATATTTTTACACTGTAACCAGCGATCCTCAACAATATCTATATCTATCTCGACATAATATTTTAACACTGTAGTCAGGACCCTCAACAATATCGATACCTGTCTAGATATAATATTTTTACACCGTAATCAGCGACCCTCAACATTATCGATATCTATCTCGATATAATATTTTTACACTGTAATCAGCGATCCTCAACAATATCTATATCTATCTCGATATAATAATTTTACACTGTAGTCAGGACCCTCAACAATATCGATACCTGTCTGGATATAATATTTTTACACCGTAATCAGCGACCCTCAACAATATCTATATCTATCTCGATATAATAATTTTACACTGTAGTCAGGGAGTCTCACCAATATCGATCCCTGTCTGGGTATAATATTTTTACACCGTAATCAGGGAGTCTCACCAATACCGAGATCACTCTTAAGTATGAGTTTTCCTAGCTTCTAAGACTACAATAAAACTTCACAACCACATACAGCAATAAGCTGTCATTCACGCCACTATTTACAATGTTTGTGTTTAGGAACCATAACTACAAAAATAATTACGTAAATTCTTCTACCAAAAGAGATGCTAAAATCAACAATAACAGTTAATAATAATTACTTAATTAGTAATAAATTATGATCCACGTGTAAACCACGAAAAGCCTCTATGACCACTCTGACTTAGGTCATCAGTCGAGTATCCTAGTTACGCTTATTGTAATAAGCATTAAGAAAAATACAAAAATGTCACCTGCTCAACATTCCAGTTTAACACAAATATATTTAGAAATCACCACAACCAGTTATAATATTTATATATATATATTATTAACAAAGCAGTTGCATCACAAATATATTGAGCCGAAAAACCTATTTATAACACAAATATATTATCACAAAACCAATTAAAACACAAATATATTATTACCAAAACCAGTTATTACACAAATGTGTTATCATCAAATCAGTTGCCCTCCCACTAGCACAGAGGTATGTCTGTGTACTTACAACGCTAGAATCAGGGTTTCGATACCCGTGGTGGGCAGAGCATAGATAGCCCATTGTGTAGCTCTGTGCTTAATTACAAACAAACAAACAAATCAGTTATAACACAAATGTATTATCCCCAAACCAGTTATAATACAAACATATTAACACCAAAAGCAGCATCAGTCAATATACTATATTTTAAGAACAATAAAAGTTTAAAATACTTTTATTCACACATGACGTACAGCTTCTTGGTGTTAAATCCAATACTTTTATACAATATATTAAAAGTGTGAAACTTTTAGTCACAGTGAATTAGAGCAAGACAGCCAGATACTCACGCACCAGTGATCACAACACTTGCGCACATAAAAATCCGCTGCAGAAATGAGTTAAGAATTGTTGACCGGGGCGATTAAGACCATCGTCTCAACACCGAAATCGATTCAAGCTCTTGAAAGCATAAGTTCCTTTGTTTGGCTCAGAGTTTTCTCGCGCAGTTGCACAGGGAACTATCTGTGCATGCCCATCCCTAATTTTGAATTGGCAATTCTACAGGGAAGGCGCCCCCCCCAGTGGCACAGCGGTATGTCTGCGGACTTACAACGCTAGAAACCTGGTTTCGATACCAGTGGTGGCAGAGCACAGATAGCCCATTGTGTAGCTTTGTGCATAACTACAAACAAACAAACAATCTAGAGGGAAGGCAACAAGTCCACAACACCCATTGCCAACTCTTTGGTTGCTCTTGTCTGCCGAATGGTGGAATTTGACTGTTACTCTTATAGCGCACTCACGACCCTAAACTACGAAGCGCGTTTTTGCAGTAACGGGACGCGAAATATAGTCATAGTCTAACTGTTTAATGATTATATATGTTAAAGATTTCTCTTCTTTTTCACCAGAGGTAAAATTGAAAAGAGGATCTGTGGTGTATAATATCGAATAAGAAATTCGACGAAATGTCATAACATTATTCACATACCTAAATTAATTAGATATTATATACACTTCACCATTATACAAGGCCTAACTGTATTGCTTTGGTTTAAAGGGACTTTTCGATCGACCTTTGTACGATTCGGACCTATTGGATTGTGTTTAGTGGATTTTGGTGAGTTTCTTTTATTTAGTGCTTTTGATTATTCGTTGTAATTAAGTTATTGACTACAGTGTTGTGTATACAGTGTTCTTCGTGCACTCTGGCCTTCCTCCCGTCGTTGACCGACTGGGGATGTCTACGGGAGCTGTGCTGTCACCTAGTCGCCGTCGTGCTAAGCTTTATGACAAGTTGCATACCCACTCTCGTCTCTCACATTCATCTCTTCCTCGCCACTTTGATCCGGACTTTGCTCCTCCAATTTGTGTGTCTCCGTGCCTCCTGGTTTACCAACTTTTGCTGATGTCATTGCTTCTTCAACCACTACACTACCTACTGCTTCAACTAGTTTGCCTTCTCCACCTGTTCGTCCTCGGAAGTCTGCCCGTATGGACACCTCTTCTCCTCCTGTTTCTTCTGTGTCAAATGGAACCTCGCTTTTTCAACATCCACATATTATCCCAAGAACTAACTAAATACTATCTTACATCTGATATTCATCAACTCATTCCTACCCACAATGGAGTTATTCTCAAAACTTTCAACACTCGCCTTTATGATATCCTTTTTTAATCAGATGGGCCTCTTGAATCTAGGTCCCAACACCAAACTTCAAAAACCTACCTCTCCTTCTGTGAAACAACACCCACCACCTAAACAACTGGCTCTCTTTTCCTGTGTTATTCGTGGGGTGGATCCTCTCATCCCTGAAGATGTCATTATTTCAGAACTGCTGGAGGAACACCTCCTCATTGTGCATGCCGTTTGGATTTAAAATGTTCAGGGACCAACATACATGGTTCGAATACTCTCCAAAAACAGTGACGTCATTGACCATCTTCTTCATCATGGTGCATATATTTATATCGGCAACGACATCGGGATGAAGCTTCTCGATCTCCCCCCCCCTTCCCGTCAGCCCTTACGCTGTGAAAAAAGTGTTTGCGTTACAACTGGCAAATTGTCCCAGTTCACCTGTATGCCCCCATTGTCGGGGACCTCATTTTGCCCGTCAATGCCTCCAGCGAGAACAACCTCCCGTTTGTAATACCTGTCACCAGAACCACCCTACCTATTCTTATAAGTGTCTCGGTAAACCTTCTCCAAACCAGAATGATCCTACATCGGTGGCTCCAGTTAGTATCTTCGACCCCTTTACCCCTCCTTCCAACCCAGTTCTCCCCCTCCAACTGTTGAGGACATTCTACGTTTTCTTACGATTGCTCTACAAGATATACTTCCCTATCAGTACCCATTAGTTCTCGATTGTATTCACAATGCAGCTAAAGCTGTCTTTCAACTCACTATGCAAGCTACTTTCTCAAGATTGAATTCGAATTTTCATTTTTGCCGACTATGGGAACCAGATGTATTAGACGACGAGACCGTGTTTTAAACTTACTATTTGTTAACATTCGCTCTTTCATTAGGAATGTTTCTCTGTTAGAGTTGCTTCTTTCTGATGTTGCTTATGATTGCATTCTTCTCAATGAAACATTTCTTAAGCCTTCACAAGCTGCATAGCTGTTTCATTACCATTTTCTTCACTGTGATCATCCTTCTGGTATTGGCAGAGGCGGTGTTGCTATTGGTTGTGGGGTTCGCTTTCCTTTCCGTATTCATACCTTACCCAATAATGATTTTCCCGAACATCTCGTCACCATGTGCTTCCCTGCTAGAATTCTTACATTGGTCACCATATACATTCGACCTGTCTTGTGGTTTCTTTTGCACTTTGGATCGATTTTTTCACCGTTATATCGTTCTTGCTGACCTTAACATTCATAGCCGTTCTGCTTCAGAGTTATCTCACTTTCACTCTGTACTATGTGACCTTTCTGGCTCCCTCTTACCTATCCCTTCTCCGAGTCGCCCTATTTCCAATACATCTCCTGATGTTGTTTTTGCTTCCGCCAATTTTCACCCTTTTCTTATCATCAGTGTCCTTTCTTCTATTGTTAGTGATCATCTTCCTATCAGAGTTTAGCTACAAACCACTTATGCCTCTGTTCCTCCTCTGCCTCGCCGTCGGATGTGGAATTTTCGTCATGCTAATTGGGAAGCTTACCGCTCTCGATCCTTCTCTTTCCAATCTCTCACCGAGTCTTGACCATGATCACTCCGCCTGTCCTCTTAACGAACCCATTACACTTTTTGGTGTTCATTTTTCTCTTCGTGGTGTACTCAATACTGCCCCTGGTCCTGATGTTTGACTTACTCTCATCTTCGAAATGCTCCATCTCAGCTTTTGTTCTTTTGGTTGCATTCTATAATTTTATCCTTTGTACTGGCTATTACCCTGCTTCATGGAAGACATCTACTGTTCTCCTCGTTTTAATACCATCCAAGTCTACAATGTCCCAGGCCGGTTTCCGCCCCACCTGTCAACCATGGATCAGCTTCTCTGATTGTCTGATGCCATTGCCAATCATTTTAACACATCTAAACCTTAATATCTTCTTCTTTTTGACCTTGCAAGTGCTTTTGACTCAGCTTGGCATCAGGGTTTGATTTGCAGGTTACGTTGTCTACACCTTCCTCAGTCGTATATCCGTCTTATTCACTCCCTTCTTCAGAATCGCTCAGCCACGGTCTTTCTTGAGGGGGTACACTCCAGGTAGTTTCCCATAGCAGCGGGGTTTCCACTGGGTTCAGTTCTCTCCCCACTTCATGTGATATACGTGTATAACATGCCACTTCCAACTCCTCTCAATATGCTGATGACACTGTCCTTCTAGCTACATGTAAAACGATGATTACTCTTAACAGATTTATCCAGGCTGCTGTTGGTCAATTCATCCACTGAACTCGTCGCTGGCGTTTTTTTTTTATCAATGCAGTTAAAACCCGAGTTACTCTGTTTGGTCCTAACCGTCACAAATTTCGTTCGTGTCGTGACCCGTCTCTTTTTGATGTCCGTGTTGAGAATATCAAACTCTTCGATACTGTGAAATACCTGGGGGGTCACTTTTGACAAACATCTCACCTGGAATGCTCATTTCAACTCTCTTCGTAGCAAATTTAATTCTTCGTTCCCTGACAGGTACCTCCTGGGGATTAAACCCACCACTTTTCTTTACACGTACAAAACCGTCACACGGCCTTGTCTTACCTATGGCCATATTGCCTGGGTTTCTGCTTCTTCCTCCTCTTATTACCGTCTACAAGTGTTAGAACGTTATGCTTTATGTTTGGCCCTTCATGTGAAGTTACCTAGTCCTACTCGTGACCTCTGTGCTCGTATTACCTTTTCTCCACTTCTTGCTCACCTCCTTGATTTCCGAGTTTGTTATGTACAGCGTTGCTTTCGTACTCAATACGCTATTTTTGCCACTGCACTTGAGAACCCTCTCCATCCTGCTCTGCGTGTCACACCTCCGCTGGAACATCTCTTGAACCTATATGCACTATCCCTCCCTCCTGATGATCCCGAACATATTGACACTCTGCCGTCCGACCTACCACTTTATATCTACTCTCCTGATTCGCCGACTCCAGACCAGCATCATTAATGCGAACCCGACTCCATGTTCTCTCATCTCAGCTCATTTATACACTTCCATATAAACTTTCGATGCTATTTTCATCCATATGTTTCTGACCCTCGTTTTTTCTCTCTTGTTTGACACCCACTGCGACATTCCTCCGTACACGTTCTCGCCTTTTTGCCCCACATTCAAAAGTTTTAGTTTTTCTCTTACTCACCTATCTTTTCCTCCTATATATCAGACACATCCTCCGGCTGAAGAGAGGGTGTACCCCTCTAGTAGCCCGCCAGTCTTGGACTGGAATGAAATGCATCTCTTACTTACTTAGTTACTTGCTTTTGTTTGTTGACCCAAGTTGTGCTTGATGAGCCTTGCATCGACGAAACTGCAGTCTACAGCAGAGGGTACGGATAACCAAAGAATGCATTAGACTTCTACGTCACAGATTCTCTTTTTCAGTTTCACCTCTGGTGAAAAAATAAAAGAAATCTTTAACATTAATATATAATCATTAAACAGTTTGTCCGCTGTAAAATATCGAATAATGAATTCGACGAAATGTCATAACATTATTTGCACGATTAAATGAATTTCGGTTACTATGTGGCGATGTAAAATTCAAAATCCCATAGATAAGATCATAGTCCGAACTTGTTGACCACCAGACAGGCCCGTAGAATGTACAAAAACCAAACACATTTCATGTTATATCATTTCTTCATATTACACTTGTGTAAATATATGATGTACATCAAGATTGGATACCGTATTCTACTTTTTGCCTATAACTTAGTTTCAAATAAAAATTACATTTTTTCAGCCTGCACAGCACATTATGCAAACGTGGACTAAACAGCCAGTTCAGAGACCCCTGAAGTTCAGGCACAGTCATTCCCTGAATTTGGACTACTGACCAGTCGGAAGATAGCTAAGTTAGCCTTATATCAAAATATTAAGAAGCTTTGTTTCTTTGTTTTAGAGCAAACCCACATTTGGCTATCTGATGTGTCCAGCTCGGGAATTCGAATCCCGGATTTTAACGTCGTAAGTTCGTAAACTTACAGCTGTCTCACCGAGAGGTGGGAGGCATTAAAAAGGCAATGTAAAATAACATGGTTCGATAAATATTTTAATTTATCAACAAATAATATTATTTTAGTAGCATTATTATAATCTAAGCAATTTAAGTACATTAATAACATCCAAGATGAATTGTTATAATCTCGAGTCGACTTTTCATTATTTTAAGACGCTCAAACAGTTTTCCATCAAGAACAGACGTCACTCGAGTCTAGTTTTATGGATTTTGGGCAAAGCTACGACCTGTAAAATGGAAATGCTGTTTGTCAAAGTGCCCCCAGTACAAAAGCATGAGACACGGATACAACCCCTGTTGCAACTTGATTTCGTCTTCACATTTAAGACGTCAGTCTGAAAGCTACCCCCCTCCCCACCCAATCCCACCGGTGGCTCAGCGGCAAGTCTCATGGCTTTACAGTGCTGAGATTGAGATTTCGGTATTCGCACTGGGCAGGGTACAATTAGCCCATTAATGTAGCTTTGTGAATATTAACAAACAAATAAATCAATATGAGCATTCTGAATTAATATGGCGTACGTGATATGAATGCTAGATTGCGAATAAAGCTTTAATCGTAGTGCCCAGACTGTACAAATGGTGTATAGCATTCTTAGGGTTTTCCTTAAAAATAAAAATAAAATAGATGCAACCACATATCTTTCTCAGAAATAAAAACATACAGGCGACCCAGCATGGCCAGGTGGTTAGGGCACTCGACTCGCAATCTGAGGGTCGCGGGTTCGAATCCCCGTCCCACCAAACATGTTCGCCCTTTCAGCCGTAGGGGCGTTATAATGTGACGGTCAATCCCACTATTCGTTGGTCAAAGAATAGCGGTGGGTGGTGATGACTAGCTCTAGTCTTACACTGCTAAATTAGGGACGGCTGACGCAGATAGCCCTCTGTAGCTTTGCGCGAAATTCAAAACAAACAAACATACAGGCACATACATAATATTTGACAGACTGAGAAACATAATTCGTAGAAAATTATGGATTGCCACTAAAAGCGGACGTGACTTCACTAAAGTATTTCCAAAATACTTACTAACGGTTTGTTTGTTGTTGATGTACATTTCTAGATCTCTATATTAACACTAACAGATGTTAATGTATATTACCAGCTCTCTCTATTAACACTAACAGATGTTGATGTATATTACTAGCTCTCTCTATTAACACTAACAGATGTTGATGTATATTACTAGCTCTCTGTATTAACACTAACAGATGTTAATGTATATTACTAGCTCTCTCTATTAACACTAACAGATGTTAATGTACATTACTAGCTCTCTATATTAACACTAACAGATGTTAATGTATATTACTAGCTCTCTCTATTAACACTAACAGATGTTGATGTACATTTCTAGCTCTCTCTATTAACACTAACAGATGTTGATGTATATTTCTAGATCTCTCTATTAACACTAACAGATGTTGATGTACATTTCTAGCTCTCTCTATTAACACTAACAGATGTTAATGTATATTACTAGCTCTCTCTATTAATACTAACGGATGTTGATGTATATTACTAGCTCTCTCTATTAACACTAACAGATGTTGACGTATATTTCTAGATCTCTCTATTAACACTAACAGATATTAATGTACATTTCTAGATCTCTCTATTAACACTAACAGATGTTGATGTATATTACTAGCTCTCTCTATTAATACTAACGGATGTTGATGTATATTTCTAGATCTCTCTATTAACACTAACAGATGTTGATGTATATTTCTAGATCTCTCTATTAACACTAACAGATGTTAATGTATATTACTAGCTCTCTCTATTAGCACTAACAGATGTTGATGTACATTTCTAGCTCTCTCTATTAACACTAACAGATGTTAATGTATATTACTAGCTCTCTCTATTAATACTAACGGATGTTAATATATATTACTAGCTCTCTCTATTAACACTAACAGATGTTAATGTACATTTCTAGATCTCTATTTTAACATTCATGGATATTGGTGTATATTTATAGCTTTCTGTTAACACTCACTGATGTTGATGTATATTTTTAGCTATGTCTTAACACAAAATGATATTGGCGTACATTTTTAATATTCGATCAATACTAAAGTTTTATTGTTAGTCAGTTAATTAATATTAATTTCTGATCACAGCAAGCTACACACTAAAAGTGAAACTGAAAATCAACCTGGCAATCAGTATAGTTAAGTAAACACACTTTTCTTTCTTTCCAACTTATAAAGATTATAATGTATTGTTTCATCAGTTAGGTGCTCTCGCCGTTAACGATGTTTTCGGCCGTAAACCCAATAATATGATATAGTTCAGCCAGCTTAGGAGATTTAGGTTAGTTCTCAAAACATTCATTTAAAAACTTCTAAAATTTGTTTATTTCCTTTATGATGAAAAAAAAAAGATATTTAATATAGAGTCCATATTTTACAATTAAATTTGTTTTAAAACACAAAGTTATATAATACAGATTGGACCACAAGTTTTAGCTATAAACCTTCAAGCTTACCAAATGAACTACAGGGATGCTACGAGTAAGTTCTCACACTCACGTTCAAGCCGCGATGGCTACCGATGCAATAAATAAAGCTTGAGATAGTCTGGATGTACGTGTACACGTGGTTACCTCTTTCATTTTGGGACTCATTCTTATCGTTTTTAGAATTTTTTTTTTATTTGGGGGGGATATTAACCAGGAGTGTTTGTTTTATTTTACCGAAATGCAACACTATATGCTACCTGCGGGGAATCGAACACCATATTTTAAAGTTCTAAATCCATAAACTTACCACTGACCCACTTCGAGCAGGAAGGACAAAATAATAAAGTTCATAGATGGGTATTACAGCATGGATTCGCTATACTTGGTAAATGTAGGTGTTCATAGATGGGTGTTACAGCATGGATTCGCTATACTTGGTAAATGTAGGTGTTCATAGATGGGTATTACAGCATGGATTCGCTATATTTGGTAAATTTAGGTGTTCATAGATGGGTATTACAGCATGGATTCGCTATATTTGGTAAATGTAGGTGTTCATAGATGGGTATTACAGAATGGATTCGCTATATTTGGTAAATTTAGGTGTTCATAGATGGGAATTACAGCATGGATTCGCTGTATTTGGTAAATTTAGATATATTTGAAAATCACGAAGTATATTTTTCTCGAAGACGACTTTCTGTTCTGTGCAGAAAGAAGAAAAATGTTAAGCCAAGAAGACATGGAAATCGAGACATTGAATGTCAACAGTGCATGTTATTTCCAGAAGAAAATGCACCCAAAATATTATACGATTACGCAGAATAAGTTAAGTTTGTATATATTTATAAACATAACTATTTTTCACATACCAAGAAAGGTGAAAAGCCGGATGTAGCCTAGTGGGTAGCTAGTCGGGCTGTGGATCAAAGATTCTTGGGTTCGAGACGTCAAGTCGTTAAATAAACTTCGCGCTTTCAGCTGTTGGCATATTATAAAAGTAACAGCGAATTATGTTATTTGTTTCAAAGAGCCGGACTAAGCCTTTGTGGCGGCGGGTTTTACTGGCTGGCTGCTGTTCCTCTGGTTAGAAATCCAATATTATGGGTGGCTATACATCCTAGGGATCGCTAACCAAGCCGCTGATCTCAAGATCGTCATAAGCTACCATTCAGATTGAAAAATTCACATTCTCTGAAAATTAAAATAATAGTTATTAGGCTTTAGGATAAATTCCCGTGAAATAAAGAAATAAATACATTTTATTTTTATTAGACGTTGTGATATGTTATTTCTACGAATTTGCTACTTTATGTTCTAAAAAATCCTTGCTTTTTTCAGTAATTTGACTTAAATAACATTGCCAATACTTCAGTAATCTTAGCTTATCTAATATTACCAATTGTTCACTAATCTTGGTTTACCTAATGTTCCCCATCGTTCAGTAATCTTGGTTTACCTAATGTTCCCCATCGTTCAATAATCTTGGTTTACCTAATATTACCAAAAGAGTGAAAAAACTGTACACAAATGTGTGCGAATTTCTACGAGAAAGCGCAAAATGAAGTACCTAAACGGCAGTAACTATATCATGATACCGGTGTAAAATACCTTAATAATAATTACATCATGATATCGGTGTAAAATACCTTAATAATAATTATATCATGAGATCGGTGTAAAATACGTTGATAATAACTATATCATCAGATCGGTGTAAGATACCTTAATAACTATATCACGAGATCGATGTAAAATACGTTGATAATAATTATATCATGATATCGGTGTAAAATATGTTGATAATGATTATATCATGATATCGGTGTAAAATATCTTGATAACATACGATAAGGTTTTACATTCTATAAAAATAAAATGAACAATTCGGTACCACTGTAGTGTCTAAACCAACCAATCAATAGCTTGTTTTCCAAGTGCTGTTTGATTTAGCACGAAGCTGTGATATAAATTACTGACACGTGTTCTAAGATCGTATATATATATATCGATTCTAGGAAGTCTGATAAAAATCAAATGCCGGGCGTAGTTTAGTGGCTAGCGTGCCCTGATTCAAAAACAATGGGTTCGTGGTTCTGGTTTTATTGCCAAAAAAATGCGGCCCACACTTTGGAACCTTGGTGCGCTATAAAACTGGCAGTCAACTCCCATACCTCGGTCATATAAAAGTAGTCCAATAGTTGGCGGAAGGTACTCTTGAATAGTTGCCTTCCTTCTAGTCTATCACTTAAATTAAAGAGAGCTGTCGGCAAAAGGGTCCTTGTGTAGGTTTGCGCGTAAAGAATTTGATGAACTAACTTGGACGATGTGTTTTGATAAAATATGATCGTTTCGACAAGGATATTTTTTAACATTTGTACAATCTATTACTGGCACAAAGAAGGCGTATTTAAACTTGGCACATACCCAAAGAATGAAATACCGTATTTTTCGGAAAATAAGACGCACCGTTATTTCGAAGACAAAGTTTTGGGGAAAAAAAGCTACAGTCGCATTTGAAAGATTTTTATTGAACAAAAATTCAATTTGATACTTTAAAAATTAGTATATATTGTTCTAAACACACAAAAAAACTCAACACTTCAAAATAAGAAAATACCGTAAATCAAAAAAAAGGTTTACTGTTAA
>NW_013669152.1:47346-48241 GCF_000517525.1 Limulus polyphemus
GCTGTTCAAACTTGTATAAATTTGACCGATGGTGCAAAACCATTTGACCTTTGCGAGCCATCTTTATTCACAGAATTGATTGGACAGCAGAGCAAGGGACCAAAAGAACAAACTTTAGTAGGTTTGTATGTTTGATGATGTTAAAATACGGCAGAAAACGTAAACTTAGTATAGAATGTTTATTGCGTGTGCCAAACTACAATAGAAAACCTTAGATGAGTTACAAGAAGTAAAGAAAACCTGAAGTGGGTATAAAGTGTGTGTATTAAGCTTGCCAAGATTAACAAAAGACGTTACATAAGAGTATATCAACTGTGCCCAAAAAAGTGAGCCTCCCCTGGTCACATTTTGTGTATCAAGTGTGTTAAAATACCACTGTTAACCTAACTTTGTCATATGTCTTGGATTAACTGCTGGAAAATGACATTTAAACTAACATCACCGTATAAACTGCACTATCTGTGTTCAGATTATTTGTATCAACTTAACTGAAAGAAAGAGTACTGTAGTGAAGTGACTGTTAGTATTAGTACTGTAGTGAAGTGACTGTTTGTATTAGTACTGTAGTGAAGTGACTGTTAGTATTAGTACTGTAGTGAAGTGACTGTTTGTATTAGTACTGTAATGAAGTGACTGTTAGTATTAGTACTGTAGTGAAGTGACTGTTAGTATTAGTACTGTAGTGAAGAGACTGTTAGTATTAGTACTGTAGTGAAGTGACTGTTTGTATTAGTACTGTAGTGAAGTGACTGTTTGTATTAGTACTGTAGTGAAGTGACTGTTAGTATTAGTACTGTAGTGAAGTGACTGTATTAGTACTGTAGTGAAGTGACTGTTAGTATTAGTACTGTAGTGAAGTGACTGTTAGTATTAGTACTGTAGTGAAGTGACTGTT
>NW_013669152.1:48436-51486 GCF_000517525.1 Limulus polyphemus
ACTGTTAGTATTAGTACTGTAATGAACTGACTGTTAGTATTAGTACTGTAGTGAAGTGACTGTTTGTATTATTACTGTAGTGAAGTGACTGTTAGTATTAGTACTGTAGTGAAGTGACTGTTTGTATTAGTACTGTAGTGAAGTGACTGTTAGTATTAGTACTGTAGTGAAGAGACTGTTAGTATTAGTACTGTAGTGAAGTGACTGTTTGTATTAGTACTGTAATGAAGTGACTGTCAGTATTAGTACTGTAGTGAAGTGACTGTTAGTATTAGTACTGTAGTGAAGTGACTGTTTGTATTAGTACTGTAGTGAAGTGACTGTTAGTATCATTTTAGGCGCTAAAGATGGCTAATCCGACACAACTTGAGCATATAGTTTGTACTAGTGGCGTGACGAGAATGTTTCTGCGTTAGAATGAGAAAATTCAATCTGTTTTTTGAAGTAAGTATCGAGGAACAATCTGAGGAAATAAGAGCAAACTGAGTTATGTTGGTTAAAGGCCACCTGCCTCTACTGGCAATCACAAGTTGCTTTCGAATACTTAATTGTATTTCGTCTTGGGTTCTATTTATTACAGCAGGGTTTTCTACTCAAATATCAATATTTCAACATTCCACATAAAGTGAGCTTTGTGTATGTCCTGGTCTTGTTGTTTTAGCCCATTAGATGACATATTATATAATGGCAAATTATATTATATAATGTGAAAATTTGTGACAAAATTCGGATTGTAATATATATCTCTAACTATACTCTGCTGAAAGAAGAAGTTTTTTTCTTCATTACGAACACCATCTGTTGTCGTGAATAAGGAAAAACAACGACGATTGAGTTAACAGAGGACAGCGGACTCTAAAATTAAGGGGTGGCAGGTTTACTTAAACACTCGCGTACGCTGTCATCAATAAATACAAAATGCATTACACTTTAGAGATCTTTTTAATATTGATTACTTTTTCAAGTAATAACGTATGAGGAACGATACTTCTACAATCCCGATGGATCAATATTCACCAAACTTATTTTATAAACATCAGTCACAAACTCATAACTTAATAATACAATCCAGACAATGTTGTTGGTTTTATGCATAATGAACACTCACTTCAAAACTATGTTGCTGATTATGTGTCAAGGTGTTCAAAAATGTCAAGCTCGGGTCATCATGTTCATATTTTTGAATGTTTTGTGATCCAAAAGTAGAAATAATCCTGCAAGTACTCTTGTTGCTCAACGGTAATAAAGGATCTTTAATGCATCCCGGCCAACTAAACACCTAAAAAATGACGAAGTAGGATATTCAGACACCATTTCTTTATTATAAAATAAAATAACAATTTATTCCATCATATGAACTGTTTAGATCTAGGCCTATTTTATTATATTACCAGTTTAATTTACTCCATTATATAATCTGTATATATATATTTAGGCCTACAACTTTACCAGTTTAATTTATTCCATTATATGACCTGTATATATTTTGGCCTGCCTCATTACCAGTTTAATTTACTCCATTACATGACCTGTATATATTTAGGCCTACTACATTACCAGTTTAATTTACTCCATTATATGACCTGTTTATATATTTAGGCCTGCTACATTACCAGTTTAATTTACTCCATTACATGACCTGTATATATTTAGGCCTACTAGATTACCAGTTTAATTTACTCCATTATATAACCTATATATATTTAGGCCTACCACATTACCAGTTTAATTCATTCCATTACATTACCTGCATGGTAACCATACAACTAGACAAATATGTTGCGAATCAACAAATTCTTCCTTTAAGTATGTTGCGAAATTTTAAAAGTTTTAACGCTCCTCTAAAATTATTACGTGTCTAAATGACCTACTTTCTTTTTTTTTAGGTGTCTAATTGTCCGGTTACCTCTAATATAACGACTACAGTGGCAAATCAAAAGTACCTCAATGTTCACTTAGCTTCTATTTTTCGAGATAATTTAAAAAATAAATCAACCAAAGCAGATGCAATAATCAAATTCTGTATTGACTCAATTAACCTAATAATAGATATTTCTGGTAAGCACACAACAGAAGACATGAACTAAGAAACTATTTATTTAAACCTCTTAAAACACCTGAAAAAAAATTGATAATTTCGAGACAGGGATTTTATCAAATTAATTTACTTAACAGCCATTCTTCCAGAACTATAAAAGCTACTTCCTGTAGATCTTTAGCCGGGCGTGTCCTATTGGTTAATGATTTGGGCTGTGAATCCGAGGATTCGCATTTAGTGTCTCATAGCCTTGAAAACGTGCTTCGCACTTTGAGGCCGTGTGGGTGCGCTATAAAAGTGTTAATAAATTCCTACTATTAGGTTAGATAATAGTAGCTTAAGGGTTAACGGTTAGTGCTGTTGACTAGATGCCTTCCTACTAGTGTTTGAGTACCAAATTAGGGGCAGCTGTGCGCGAAAAATTCTGAAATTCAAATTCGGTAGATCTTTCTTTAATGCACCCCAGTGGCACAGCGGTATGTTTGCGGACCTACAACATTGGAAACTGGTTTTGATACCCGTGGTAGGCAGAGCACAGATAGTTCATTGTATAGCTTTGTGCTTAATTGCAAACAAAAAACTTTCTTTAATTTAACGAATTAACCTCCTTATGTAAGTTACTTTAGTAATACAGTCGTTTTTATTGAAAATAGAGACTTCTTTTTTTTTCGTTTTTTTGTTGTTGTTGTTGTTATAGTCTAGAATGACCTTCTTGAATAGTCTAATAATGCTTGGAGACGGCTTGAATGGGTAAAAAAGAACACTTTAATATAAGTTTAACATAAAAGCAAATGTACAATGTAGTTTATATCAATACTCAGTATCCACTGCGTGGCGTATGAACACACACGCACGAAAAAGTCCCCCCCTCCCCCCCATGAATTTGTATTTTTTTTATAATTTTGCACCACAGTAAATATTGTAAAAATTATAACATAATGCCATATACATCGAAGATTTATAATTTGACACAAAACATGTTGTTACGACTCTGTTTGTTTGTTAATTTTCC
>NW_013669152.1:52001-56453 GCF_000517525.1 Limulus polyphemus
TAGCGTCACATGACTTCCGCTGTCGTAACAATATTATGTCGGTACTTTGTATCACCTCTGGTGTTTTGCTTTTTGCTCAAATGCAACTCTGCCTATAACTAATTATTTAGTTCTTTAACATAAAGAGAAATGACTGCCATAGTTTTTCAGTTGTTTTAGCAGGAATTCGAAACCAGAAACAGCTGTATTAACAATAATTCGAAACCAGAAACGGCTTGTATTAACAATATAATTCGAAACCAGAAACAGCTGTTTTAGCAAGTATTTGAAAGCAGAAAAAATTGTTTTAGCAATAATTCGAAACCAGAACCAGAAAAAAATATTTACCAGATTCTTAGAAAGGAACCAGAAGTTAAACTTTAAATTAAGACTCTTTAATCAAGATCCTTAAGTTGGTGATTGTGGATGTTTTAAAGTAATGAATTCCTAATGTTATGAAAATTTTCACTTTTTTTTTCTTTCATATGCACGATATAGTTTTTAGTATTTCCTGTTTGTAATAGTACTAATTGTTTCAAGCATAGCTTCAGATTCAGTTTCAATTTTTTGTTATACCTTGGAACATTGTCCCTTTTTTATGTCTTTATCTTTCCTTAATATTTTTGGTATCTTATTTACTTAAACATCTTTTAATACTCTTCTCGTTTTTTATTGTTAGTTCCAACTTTTTAGGTTTTGTTTTGTGTTACGTCTATTAGCCTGAGAGGGCGTTTTAGTTTTAAGCTAATTATTAGATGTTAATCTATTTCTTCTGTGCGTGCAATGTTAGGTAACGAGGTTGAGGCATACAGCGACAACTGAAAAGGGTTAGTGTACATTTTTGAAACGTGGTATTAGAATAGATATAATTCTCGAGGGTTTTATACTATTTTATTTGAATTAGATGCGTTAATTCAAGGTCTGTGATCTATTACTATATTTGATCTTGTCATCTAAGGGGTTTCGCAGTTAATCTGAAGACTCTTATAGAGGCACTAACGAAAATCGAGGGATAAGTTACTTTCAGTACTTGCCTCGTTGTACTTTATTCTAGTATATATTCTCGTTTCTATTTTACTGTTTCTCTAGAGGAAACAACTCTCCCACAGCCACATGTCTCTAGATAGTACTTAGTAGGTCTTTAACTGAAACAATCAAAACTGCTTCTACTTTTAAGTTGAGATGCATTTCTCGTCTGAGGCTGGCAAATCAAAGTTCATCTGATAACACCAAGGTAGATTAAATATCATTTAATGTATTGAAATGTTCTATGTATTATGTGTTCTCTTTTTCCAATTGACATAACATTTTTTATACTGTTGTTTTACACTGTACCCACACGTTTGTATACACGCATGTATTTACGTATAAAAAGAAAAGTTGATTTCATTAGATTCGATTAGCAAAGTTTCAATATAGCCTATGTGGAGTATTCTTAGGACATTTCAGGGTCTGGAATGTTCTGGTGGTTAGGGCGTTAGACTCGAAATTTGCAAGTCGCGGATTCGAATCCCTTCACTGAATATGTTGGCCCTTTCAGCCGTATAAGAAAAGATCAGTCATACTTTTCGTTGGTAAAGAAAAGCTTCAGCATAAGGGATTAATAGCTTTGTGTGAAGCTCAACAAAATAAACGACAAAAAAAAGCATACTTGTAAAAATAATGAAGCGTGTGGTATGAGAAAGGTGAAATTCCATTGGCTACTTATTTGTTTATTTTTGTGTAATTTTGAGCTGATGGACCAAAGGAATGCAGATAGTAAACATCATCCACCGCCATTTCTAATGCTACTCTAATCGAATAGTGGGACTTGACCATCAATTTTATAACACACCCAGGACCTCAAAGGGCGGGGCGCGATATGGTGGCAACGATACGCGAATCATGAAACTCGAATTCACATTCCGATATGCTAACAACTAGATCACATCCAGCTTCCAGATAGTATGCAAAAATTCAATGCAACAGGTAGTTAATATAAACGGTTCCAATACAACGTATTACAATGATTAAACATATACGAATCGAGATTGTTTCACCGCAAAATTACACAATGGGCTACATAAGCTCTGCCCACTGCGCGGAATCAAATCTACAATTTTATCATTATAAGTCTGTAAACTTAACGTTGACTCGCCAGGAGTTTGTATAAAAAGATTCAACTTGGCAGAAATATGAAAATGGTGCTAAGAAAGTAGAATAACCTTTTTTTTTACGTCTTCCGTGGAATTGGACTTGCAATTATTACTTGTTAATCTCCAATCTGCATTCAAAGACAATTTAAGCCAAAACCTTAAGAAAAGTGTGAGTATTTCTCATTTAACAGTCGTATTTTTCTAAGAATTAGATTTGGGTAACCTTTGCCATTTAGGGAGATGGGCGGTTGGCAACGGCTGCTTAATAAAGGCAGAACTAAACGGTCTTAAGTATACAGCAAACTCTAGTGGCAGGCAAGGAAGATGTTATATATCGAAACCAAGCAGCTTTAAGTGTGTCCATGAAAGTTTAGGCCTAATACAGCTCATTCGTCTTATCTTATGCAACTGGCCTGATAGCAACATTTTAAACATATTTCCTATTACTAATCTGATTTCCTAATTATTTCAGATTGTTAAAGAGTTTCTAAGCAATTAAACAAGGATGCAAATTAATGTTCATTCCAGATACAGCCAGTTTTTATATTAATTTATTCACGCATCCTGGGAAAACGTGAAATTCTTAATACCAGTGAGACAAAGATACAGTTATGGACTTACAACACAACAGATACCACAATGTGGCTTTCCTCTTAAAAGTTAATATTAAAAAATAAATAGGTAAATAAACATTCTTAATTGATATAGTTTATTAATTTACCTTTAAGTTTATTTGAGATTTGCTAAGATAACATTACATTAAGGTCGGGTTACACGTTGTTTTCTTTTCTCGTTGTTGTTGGATTTTCTTCAACTTAGAAAGTCTTTGTTTCTAAGAATACTAAATTTATAAAGGTTTACGTTCCACATTTTCGATGAACTAACATTAACGGTTACTTTTGGCAATAGTATGTCACTTACACGTTTTTAGCAAATTAAAGATCAATTTACAAAATGGTCTATCCAGACGTCAAAAGCACATTTTCCTTGATCGATAATTCGGTCGTTACATTTTCTGGTAAAGAATTCTTGTAACCTATATTTTTTCTCGTCAATCAGTAAATTGTACGTAGATTTTTATAAACCCCTCTATTGTGGAGAATGGCTGATTTTTTTAAAGGAAATTCCGTTTTTATATCTAACCATCCATGAGTATACAAGTAGAGAAATGGAAAAACTTTATTTTCGAATCTTTTTTGAAAAGAATGATATCGCCAAACAAGAAAATTAGCTAAATTTCTTCTTTTTCGAAGTTGGCCATACAGCTGGCACCACATGGTTGTTGTTTTTTCTGAGTACCAGTAGTTTTCTGCAAATCTATATCAATCTTATATGTGGATCATTTTCTTTTCAGTTTTTTAAAATCTATCAATTTGGATAAAAAATAATTTTAAGAAAATGAGCTCTTTTTAATGCATAAGTACATGTGAGTTTCATTTCGTAAAATAGTGCTGTAATAACATGAATATGTGTAACGCTAAAGACTACTTGTACTGATTAGTAAAGGTTTTTTTAACATTTCTTAGAGGATAGAACAGACGAGATGGACTAATAGGTCCCATGTTATCCCAAAAGGTTATATTATACTATGTTGAATGATACTTTATATGACATAAGACTAAACGACCAGATCAGGGACCCCAAGGTTAAACCATAGAATAGATGAACGGAAAGAGGGCAACTTGTCAGCAGCACTCCCCGCCTACGTAGCTACTCTTAAACTAAAAGCAGAATTACCTGTAACACCTATAACCCAAGACAAGCTAAAGTTCAGCATATGCAGATTGAACCTTGAAACTTGAAATCTGTAGCTCTACATTCTAGCCACTAGGCTACATTCTTCGGCTCATAAAAACTAATATTCTTAAGTACAATTTGTATCACTCCAATTTCTAACCCAAACTATTAATCAATATTTTTTTTAAATCTTAAAACCAGCCCTTATCATCCATATACTTATCAAGCTTTCTCATAAACTCACTTATATTTACTGCCTCCACAACACCCGAAGGCAACCCATTCTAAAGGACAACCACCCTGTTAGAAAAATGAAACTGTCTAAGCTGAAGATGATTCCTACCCTGCCAAAATTTATAATTTTGTCCCATACTCCTACTATTGTCACTGTTAAGTATGAAAAAAGATGAAGCATCAACACTATCAATCCCCTTTACAATCTTAAACACCTCAATCAGATCCCCCATAACTCCTCTTTTTTCAAGAGAAAATAATTTGAAAGATTTCAACCTATCCTCGTATGACAATCCCTCCATCCCAGGCATCATTCTAGTAACCCTTCTCTGAACCCTTTACAAAAATTCAATGTCTTTCCTAAGGT